>NW_007726890.1:397661-431756 GCF_000696425.1 Galeopterus variegatus
CTCCGCGCCGCGAGCCTGGAGCCGGGAGCCGAGAGCCCGAGCCAAGAGAGAGCGGCGCCTCGCGCCCCCGCCAGTTTTCCAGGCCGCCGCAGATTCCGCCCCCTGTGGCCAACCTGCGGAACTGCAGCGAGAGACCCGACGGACTGGAGGCGTCTCTACTTCGTCCAGCAAGGAATGTGTTTTAAGTGCTACCTGTGACACCAGAATTGTTCTGAGGAATTTGAAGATTGTCACAGAAACAAGATACAGTCATACCTATGAGGGAAGTCAAATGTGTTGGGCCAACAGGACCCGCATTATCCAGTCACAAAATCTTTATGAAGGTTATAATGCACAGTGTTGGTTATCCTACTTCTCAGATGTTCTCCCCTTCTTCTTTCTTCCATCGCCTAGATCAGAAAATTCCCCAAAGCTCAGACCTTTGCTCCTCCTTTGTGCCCCTTCCAGGTCATCTCTAAGCAGGCAACGTCCAAATATACTAGTATATCCCTGGCCCAGACTTCTTAGCTAATAAACCCTATTGTTAACACAACACTGCGTGGCAAAACTAACTAATCATCATTTCACACAGCCACTCAGAATTGAAACTTCAAAGCCATATGCTTTCTTCTCTCTTAATCTCTGTATCCAATCATTCAGCAAATTTTGTTAATGTTTTCTTTGGAATTACTTTTAGATTCCTTGTTTTCTCTCCATTCTCACTGTCATCACTCTATTCTAAGCCCTTGTGATATCTTATCTGGGTTACTGCATGTTCCACAAATAAATCCTGTTAGCTTTAATCTCCCCTTAGACCTTTCTTTTCTGTTGACAGCCATAAAAATATTTCACCCAAGGTAATCTTTTGATTGTGTTATTTATTCATTTGCTCCAGAATCTACAATAGACTAGCTATCAAGACTGACTTTAAGCCTATAGTAATTAAGAGTGTAGGATGGAGATAGACCAATGGAACTGACTACAGAGCCCCCAAACAGACCCATACGTATATGGAAAGTTGATATTCAGTATATATGGCATTTTGAATCAGTGGGAAATAATGGATTATCCACTAAGTGGTCCTGGGACTAGTTGATTATCTGTATGGAAAATTATAAAATTATATCCCCACCTCACACCATAGAGGAAAAATCTATTCCAGGTATATTAAAGATCTAAATGTGAAAAGTAAAATTTTACAACTTTCAGAAGAAAACAGGAGAATATCTTTATGAGCTTGGAACAGGGGATGAGAATGATACATTTAGCTACATTAAATTTCAAAATGTATGTACTTCAAGACAATATAAATAAGTTAAAAGACAAGCCTTGAACTGGGAGATGATATTTTCAATACATATTATCAACAGAGGATACTCTGTAAGGTTCTGTACTTCTAGCTGTCATCGCCTTTCTGACTTCCTCTCCCACAACTCTCTCCAACTCACTCTGCTTACTCACACTGGCTCCTTGCTGTTCCTAGGACTTGCCAGGTATATTCTTGCCTCAGGGCCTTTGCACTTGCTGTTTACTTTGTCTGCAGTCCCACTTCTTTGTTCCGATGTCACTTTCTCAGTGAGCCCTTCCTAGACTACTTTATTTAAAATTGCAATTCAACAATCCCCTTCTCTACCACCATACACACACGTTCTCTGTCCTTCCCAGTTTTTTCCCCCCATAGGACTTATTACTATCCACTATTCTATTTTACCTGGCAATCTTGTCTATCATTTACCTTACCCCACTAGAATGTAAGTTCCATGATGGCAAAGATTTTTGTCTGTTTTGTTCATAAGCATTCTCAGTGCCTAGAATCATTCCTGGAACAAAGTAGATGCTGGAAAAATATCAATTAAATGAATGAATGAATAAATGAGTGAATAAATGAATTAGTATTCAGGATGTATAAAAGCAGCTATAAATAAATAAGAAAAAGAAAGGAACCTAGTAGAAAAACTGACAAAATATATGAATAAGCAATTCATAGTCAAGGAAACCCAAGTGACCAATAAAGACATGAAAAGATGCCTAAATTTATTTCTATTCAGGGAAATCTTAAAAAGCCATAAGATACCATTTCAGAACCATTGGTTTGTCAAAAATGTAAAAAGTCAAACAACATCAAGTGTTGTTGAGGATGTAGAACTCTGATCTACTACTGATAGAAGAAGTGTAAGTTGGTAGAACTGATGTGAAGAACAATTTGATGGTGTCTAATAAAGTTGAATATATCATACCCTTCAACCCAGAAATTCCATTTCTAGGTATAGAGTCAGGCAAAACTCTAACCTTTGTGCACAATGAGACATATAAAAGAATGATCATTGAAGTATTATTTGCAATCTCAAAAATAATGAAAGCAAATTAAATGTCTGTCAGCAGGCGAATAGATAAAGCACAGTTTTCATTAGACTGAATACTATTTTGAAATTAAAATGAATGAATTCAAGCTGTATGTGGTACCAGAGTTAAATATCACAAATATAATGTTGAGCAAAAAGCAAATTGCAAAACATGTACAGTATACTATTTATGTAAAGTCTGAAAATATCATCTGCTGCTTAAGACTACATTGATATGTAGTGATGGTATATAAAACATGATAGGTCATGATCACCAAGTTTAAGGGAGGAAGAAGATTGAGACTAGGGAGGAGCATACAGGGAATATCAACTATATCTGTAATGTTTATTTCTTGAAATACAATTTGAAAGTTGATGTTTCAAGATTTGGTAGAACTGGGTGGTGGGTACATATATTGGTTATGATGTTACTCCATGTATTTCCCTTCAGTGGAAATAATTTACAGTCAATGAAAATAAAAAATAAAGGCTAGGAAGGGGAGGGTTAGCAGTGTCGAATGCTGAAAATAGGACAAGGAAAATGAGGGTCAAGGGATTTTTTTGGATGTGTTAAGGAGTTCACTGGAGACCACTAAATGTGTGGTTTCAATAAATGGTGAGGATAGAAACAAGATTATGGGGAAATGAGGAGGGGCTGTATCGTGAGGAAATGGAGATGAGAGACCACGTATTGAAAAGGTTTGGAAATAAAAAGGAGAGAAATACAATTTTAATTAAATTACTTAGATGGATCAAACAGAAGTTCTTGATAAAGCCTGAAGTCACTTTATATTCTTTTTATTTTTATTTTTTTTAGTTTAGAACTTAAAAATGTAATGAGGTTTTATTTCAGAATAAATATTACAAATGTTTAGTAAGCCATTTTGCATTAAAGATATATAAATTGAAAAAAAAAAAAGACCAACGAGGAAGGGGAAGAGCAAGGCCTTCTGGAAACCAGCAGGACATTAGCCCCAGGCGTGTGCATGTTGCAGGACTTGGAAAGTCTTTTTTTTCCCCTACCTCTGTGCTACCATAGGGGAGGCTAAACTCCTGAAGTCACTTTAAAATAAAGGGGAAGAAGCCAGCAACGAGGGGAGCATTTAAGATATTAGAAGAGGGAGGCAAAAAGATTGCAAGGAAGATCCTCAGTAATCAGGAAGGACATTTCACATTCAAGGTGAAAATGGAGGAACCAGCCTCAGAGAAAGGACGAGACACTTCTTCCTCCAAGTCTATAGTATCCCCAGAACCTAAAACAGTGCCTGGCATATAGTGGGTACTCAAATGCTTGAATTTTTTTTTTTTTTCTTTTGGCCTTTTTTGTGACCGGTAAGGGGATCGCAACCCTTGGCGTGGTGTTGTCCGCACCGCACTCAGCCAGTGAGCGCACCGGCCATTCCCATATAGGATCCGAACCCGCGGCGGGAGCGCCACTGCACTCCCAGCGCCGCACTCTCCCGAGTGAGCCATGGGGTCGGCCCAAATGCTTGAATTTTTTTTTTGTGGCCGGCTGGTACAGGGATCAAACCCCAGACATTGGTGTTATCAGCACCACGCTCTAACCAACTAAGCTAACCAGCCAGGCTTTTTTTCTTTTCTTTTCTTTTTTTTTTTTGTCAAATATCTGTTAAGTGAAGAAAAAGAATTGTGTAGAAATTAAAATATATTGATGTAAGGACACTAAAAACTGAGGTCCCTCACAGGGGAAATGATTGCATATAAGAGATATTCACTGCAAAGAATTAAATGGTCACTGAACAAAATTCAAGTAAATGAAACTGTGACTCCAAGAAAACATGAATCTCACCACCTTTACCACACACACACACACACACACACACACACACACACACACACGATTAAATAGTTGCTTAGTGTCTGTTTTTCTCCATATGACAACTATCACTACACCTCTAGGACTTACAGGCTTTTCAGAGACAAAATAAAAAATCGAGATCTTAAAAAAGGCCATACAGTACTAAAACCCCTTCCCCCCAACAAACTAAAAAATAATAATTTAATTAAATGGCTACAAAATATAGTAGAACTGACTTCATTCATTGTTAAATTTAGTATTTATTTTAAAACCCATTAAAAAAATATATATATATATTTGTGTGTGTGTGTGTGTGTGGCTGGCCAATACGGGGATCTGAGCCCTTGACCTTGGTGTTATAACACCACGCTCTAACCAACTGACCTAACCAGTCAGCCTTCCCATTATGTTTCAAAACAATTTTTAGGTTAGATTTTCCCACTTCCCAAGAATCTCCAAGTATTCATAATTATTATGGAGAAATCATAGCCATTATGAATTAAATTAATTATGCAGAGACAAATAATTTCAAAAGCAAAATTACAAAAGCCCTTTCAAAAATTTATAGCAAAAATATAAACGTTTAAATGCAGGATGCAGATACATTTAAATACGTTTAATATGATGCTGGTTGAAGCCTCCACAAGTGAGAGTGCTTAGGGCCTGCGAAGGCAAAAACAGGCCTGCTTAACACACATGAGGCTGGGAAGGCTGATTTCGCGTAGGTGAGTCAGCAGCCAGAGGCTGTACGGCAGGCAGAGCAGAAGCATAAATGATTCATTGATTTTTAAATTGCCACAAGTTGAAAAGCCTTGTTTTTCATATACACAAACCCAACATAGATATTGCTTTCCATACAGAGCAGCATAAAGAAGAGCTCCTTTTTATTTACGTATTTCTATTTTACATTTATATGATGTATTTCTATTTTATTTACGTTTTCATTCCTTATAGAACTTGAGGTGAGAAAGGCTCATTACCCAGGGCCACAGCCTATCATCTGCACTCCTAGTGAGATGGTGACAGGCACAGCAGGTAGGAGAAACTGGCCTCCTTTGGCACACGATGCCCTCCAGACCTTCCTTCTCCCCTTTAAGTCTCACCTTCCCTTTGTTACTTTATTTCTACCCTGGCTAGTCTTTTAATTCCCTTCACCTTCCACCCCTATTTCACTCTCCTAGCTTTGGCTCTCCTTTCTGCTTAGTGAATCCCAAAGTCAAGTCCAGCATTGTTTGGGCCTACTTGCCTCCTCCTCTCAGAAACTGGAGATGCTGAACTGAAAAAGTATGGAGTTGGCCTGGCATTTAAGGTTCCAAGGATCTGTTCTGCATGTATCTTTCCAGAGTTATCTCTCCAGACTGCTCTTTACAGGCTTTACGCTCTGCCCATCATTTCCCTTTGCAAATGAACATGTGCAGCAGTTAGTGGCAATCAGATGGGTGCGCTCACGACTCAAGTACTCGGTTTGATCACCTAGCTGAACACCGCTAGCTTGCCATTTTGGTCTTGACTTTTTTAGAGTGTTAAATTATAAAAAATGGTCATAAGCCATTTAATATATATTCACAAAAGATCAAAGAGAGGCCAATGTTGAAATACAGAGCATAAAAATGATAAAAATTCTACAAATTCTCAAAATGACACTCATCAGCCCCATTTATCTGATCGAAATTCTTAAATAGCACATAAAATTCTCTCATGTACTTTTGGAAACCTTGAAAGGGAAAATAAGAGTTATGGCTAAATTCAGTTTTGTTTCTCACTTATTGGGAATAAAAATTATTCACATCTGTAAAGTAAAAGCAAAGTAAAATGATGAGATTAGAGATCTCATCGTTTACAAACAAAACATGAAAATTATTAAAGTAAGCAAATTGGTAATTTTTAAAGCCCTAAATTCAAGAATTTCAAACATCAGGTCTTGAAAGCAGTTTTTGCCTATTTGTGAATGCTGCAAGATCTAGTAACATTTAATCTACACTGTGATGGATATAGTGGAATGACCTATGAAGATTGCCTGAGCTCCCCTCTACCCTCAACCTTGTGACTCAGATCTCTCTGCAAGCAGTGAGATATGAGGTTGGTCTCACCTCCAATGCAGGTGTCACGAAGGAAGGGAAGAACATATTCTTAGTTTTTAGGTTATTATTTTAAGTCTCAGTTCAGGGTGTAAGACAGAAGGATTTGGGAAAAGTTCCTGCTGAGCAAGACTTGTTATGTTCCTCACCCCATCCCTCCACTCCCAGTAGGTAAGAGCCTCAGAATGGAGAATAAGAAGGCCAGTAGGAAAAGAAAAGAATTTAGAAGCTGAGGTCTTGTGGTCATGATGAGATGAAGCCACGTTGAAGAGCAGTAGTGATGACACCATTAGAGGCCAGATGGGGAGTTGGCCACCTAAATGGATAACAGCAGAGATAAATGACAGAATGAATGTACATCTCAGGGAAGGCCAGAGCAGAATATATCAAGAGCTCAAGAAGTAGGCTCTTCTTCCTCACCACTTATTTCAGTCTGGCATAAATTCTGGAGTTCAAAATCAACATGAGGGTCATGAAGGAAGGAGGGATTGAATCCTAAATCTGACTGAGTTTAAACATGAAATGACTAAAAAAAAAAACCCAGAACATCAAATTGAGTTTATGTGGATGACTCTACATTGTTTTCTGCTCTCAGGAAGAACAGAACTTCTAGAAAACAATCAAATCCAGTCATAAGCAGTGTAAGCTCCAGAATCTTGTCTGTCTTGCTTGTGGCTGTATACCTAGCACCTAGGTATACCTAGCACAGTGGCATTTCGATAGTTATTCGTGGATTATATGTATAACTGTCCCTTGAAGAAAATAGTGAATGATTGAAAATTTTTCTAAGGATGTTAAGCATCAAAACAAACTGGGAAATGCTGCGCTAATCAATTTGACTGTTTAATTTCTTGATCACATGCTGCTTATTCTTACTTCCATCATGGTGTTAATGCTATGTCTTTTCCCTGACCTTCTCTGCAACCGTACCTGCTGGAATCCTCTATTCTTCAGTGCTCACCTCAAATGGTCCTTCCTCTTTGAAGCTTTTCTCCCCGTCGCCTCTCAGCTGGAAAGAAGTGCTCTCTCTTCCTCGCCTCTCAGCTGGAAAGGAGTGCTCTCTCTTCCGAACAACAGTGTCTCTGTGTACCTCTTATAGAACTTCTTGGAACTTATCAAGGTCTTTTTGTATCATATTGTTACAGAATGAATAAGCACATGATGAGCACTGATCATTCTTATCTCCACTCGCCCACCACCTCCTCAGTGCTTTATAGTCACACGTTTTAAAGTAAACGTTTATAAAATATTTATTTACATTTTCCAATGGTATGTCTATTTTTTCCTTCCCTTAATGTGCACAAAACATATATGCACAGTTTAACAAATAATTATAAAGCAAATGCCCACGTAACCTCTACCCGGGTCAAGAAATTTTTACATTGTTAGCACTTTGAAAGATACCTCCAGACCAGGCGTCTCTCTCTGACCACTCCTTTCCCTACCAAGAATTAAACCAGGCCTGGTAGTGAGTCAGCATTCCCTGGTAAGGAATTAAAAACATCTGTCTGTTTGGATTGGTCAAGGTTTGGTCATGCTTACTGGTCGTTAAAATTTTTGAAGATCATCCTTGGACATAACCACTATCTTGACTTCTGTGATAATCATTTCCTTCTTTTCTTTATAGTTTTATCACTTATGAATACAGCCACAAATTCTTTTGCCTGTTTTTGAACTTTATGTAAATGGCATCATGTGGTATGTACTCTTCCATATCTTACTTATTTTACTCAAGATTATTTCATGCATGTGGTTGTGCAAGCGTACTTCAAAAAATTCATGGAAAAATAGAATTAAAAGATAATACGAATCTTTCCATGAACTTTTGAAGTACCCTCATATATATGCCACATCATATATTATATATATATATATACACACACATCATTTTTATTGATGTATAATATTCCATTGTGTGAATATATCACGATTCATTCATTCTCCTGTTCATGGACTATAACAAACACAATCTGCTAAGAACAGCTTGTACATGGTTTTTGGTGCACATGCAAATGATTTTTTTTGTAGAGTGTATTATCCTAGTAGAATTACTGGGTCAAAAGTGTCACAGGTTGGGCTCTCCAGAAATAAAAGCAGAGATGGAGTGTTGAGTGCAAAAGGTTTATTAAGGATCAATACCCATAAAAGAAAGGCAGAGGAAGTAGGATCAGGCAGGGGAGAAGATGAACTGCGATACAAGCCTGACAAAGCTTGACCAACTACACATGGAGCTTTGGAACATGTAGAGCCTCTCGGTGTGTTCCATATCAGGCCTAAATGGTCCTTTCCACTCCAGCCTCACTCATTCACCTTAGAAAGAATGTGACATTGGGAAGAGCAACTCTGTGCAGCTAAGGCAGACCCTCAAGCAGCTGCCAACTGGAGGTTGTCTGCTGACTGCACTCCCCATGCCTGCACAGAATGTCCTTCCTTGAAAGAGAATCTGGGTGGCACATCTCTGTGTCTCTACAATAAGGCACATGTGTGTTCAACTCTACTAAATAATGCCAAACTAGTTTGCAAAGTAGTTGTACAATTTACACTCTCCCTGCACTATATGAGAATTCCACTGCTCCCCATCCTCACCAGATCTAGCTATTGTCAGTCTTTAAGAATTTCACCCATCCTAGCAGAAGTGTAGCAGTGTCTCATTGTGGTTTTAATTTGCATTTCCCCATGACTAATGAGGTTAAACACCTTCTCATATGTTTATTGCTTTGTTACGTCTTCTTTTTTTCACTTGTTTTGTCTTTCTTAGATAATGAGTCTCTCTCAGGCAGGGGTCAGCAAACATAGCCCAAAGCCCATTTTTGTATGGCCCTTGACCTAAGAATGGTTTTTATATTTTTAAATTGTTAAAACAAATAAAAGGAAGAATAATATTTCATTATATGAAATTCGAAGTTCGGTGTCCATAAATAAAGTTTTATTGGAACCCAGCAATGCTCATGTGTTCATCTATGGTATATGGCTGCTTTCATACAACAGCAGAGTTTAGTGGCTGCGACAAAAAACTTATAGTCCATAAAGACTCAAATATTTACTACCTGGCCCTTTATGGAAAAAAGTTTGCTGGTCTCTGTTATAGGTCACTGGTTCTCAAAGTGTGGTCCCTAGACCAGCAGCATCAGCATCACCAGGAAACTTGTTAGAAAGGCATATTCCTAGCCCCACTCTAAACTTACCAATCCAGAAACTCTGGGAGCAGGGCCAGCCATCTGTGTTTTAACAAGCCATCTAGGTGATGCTGATGTGCTAAAGTTTAAGAACCACTGGCTTAGGCCCAGGACAAGGACCCAGTCCATTTTTTTTTGGCAGTCATCTTAGTCTTTGCCAATCTTGTTCTAAACATACTGGGTAAGCTGTGAAAAAGCCTTGAAAATATTATATAAATGTATTAACATGCATGTGAAATCTAGCAAAAATGGACACCAGGGCAAAACTGAAGGAGGAAAAATGAAAGAAACCACAGAGGGCAACACAGAAGCCGAAGGGTACATGTGGAGGGTGGAGGACACAGTGTGGAGTCAGTCCCTACAACCCCTTCCTTCCTACCTCATTTTAACAAAGATGAATCAGATATGGTCCCTGTCCTCAAGGAGGTCACAGTCTAAGCAGGCAAGTGCCCTGACCTTCTTCTCCCTCAGTTACTACCTTTCTTCGGAGCTTACCTTTGGGGAAGTTTAATTGTACCATATTGTTGACTCTAATAAATGATAATGAACAGAGAAAATTAAGTTGGCAAACAACAGTTCTGCCTTATTCCTGTTTTAGTTTAGGACTGATTTCCAGACTTGCTCTCTCATATCCTGGCTTTTTCCTTGGCTTACTCTAAAGCTCAAAATATCACCTTTTTTCCTTTTTGTTAACTACCATCCACTGAGTGCATATTACATGCCCAGACCATGCTAAATGCTTTATGTATACTTTTACATTAAATCCTCATAAAACCACTTTGAGTTAGGTGTTATAATACCCCTTTTACAGATGCAAATCTGAGGCTAGAGAGGTTAAATAATTTAATAGAATTGGAGCTCCATGTCTTTTTGACTCGAGAGCTGAAGTTAGTAATAACTGTGCAATTCTGCCCCTAATAATATTCACCATGGATAATATTGTGCCTTTAGCAAACCCAATTCAGATTATTTAGCATATGTTTCATGTTTTAGGGCATGTATGGGTGGGTAGAATTTCAGGGTTGGGAACATCAAAAAAAAATCTGCTTTATTTTTATCCGGAGCTAGGTTTTGCATGATAATTTTTTTTTTTTTTTTTATTCCTTTTTGTCTTTTTTTACTGACCAGTAACGGGATCGCAACCCTCGGTGTCACGCCCATACCGGGGACCAGCAACGGGATCGCAACCCTTGGTGTTGCGCCTGCATCGCACTCAGCCAGCGAGCGGGAACCGGTCTCCACATGGGATCCGAACCCTCGGTGGGAGCGCCGCCGCGCTCCCAAGCAGCGCACTCTCCAGTGCGCCACTGGGCCGGCCCTTGCATGATAATTTTTAAAAGTAGAAAAATCCTTTTATGTACAACTTAAAATGATAATGACAGGAACAGTTCTTCAACCAAGTAACACTATGTACAATAATTTATATTGCTTCTGTTACATTTCACATTGCTACTGCATTGTCTCTTCAGTGTGAAATCATTCTTTTCCTTTTTTTGACTCACCCTATCTACTAGTTCATACTCTTTCTGTTAGGAATTATTTCAACTTGTCCAGTATTAAGCAATATTTTTCAATTCATCTTTTAAAATATTATTTATTATATAAGAAAACACCTTCAGTGAGGAAAACTGGAAGTAATAGAAAGCAAAAATTTTTAAAAAAATGCCCATAATCCCACCAACTTGCTTTAACTACTGGTAACATTTGGAGTAGACCCTTCCAGGCTTTTTCCTTTCTGGAAATATGTTTAAGTGAATAGTTTCTTTCTTTCTCTTTCTTTCTTTCTTTCTTTCTTTCTTTCTTTCTTTCTTTCTTTCTTTCTTTCTTTCTTTCTTTCTTTAATTTCCAGTTTCATGGAAACCTATTGCAGTGTTGCTAATTTCCAGTCTTAGAAAAATGTAATGCAGAATCCAAAGAGAAATCTGCATCACGAGATAGAAAACATGACTCTAAATTGCATGCTAAAGCAAGAAAAATTATACCTGTCAAATAAAATTGTGCACTTACACACGTGTGGACACACATACACACACACATATACACACACACCCCAATTACACAACTGAGTTTTCAAAAATGGGATCATTATTTTTTGCCTGCTTTTTTTCACTCAGCAGTATTAGGAGAATATTTCCATGTCAAAAGGTGTCTATTTACATAATCATTCTTAATGCTTGCATAGTATTCCATTTATGAATGTCTATACAATGTTTTGCCAGTTCCTTCTTCTTGGACATCTAAGTCGTTTCCATTAGTTTTCCCCCCTCTCTGCACTAACTGTCCTGAGTCAGTCATTACTGTTCTTGGAATTTACTTTAGAGGAAACCCATGGAGATAGATGGCAGAAATATTTTTCATTTCATTTTCTCAATATAATTTCTACTATCAAGGAGGAAGCCCTGTGAAGAACAGAGAACTTAATAAAGATGAAATAGGAAGATGAGGTTTGGAGCCAGACAGTGTGGGGTTTGAATCTGGCTTCTGTCACTTACTAGCTGTGGAACCTTAGCTTAGTTTAGCTTTTCTAAGTCTTCACTTTCTCATCTGTAAAATAAGGATATTAATATTTACTTCATGGAATAAGTAACGAATCTAGCACAGTGCTTGATATAATAGTGGATACTCAAGAAATGGCAGATGCATGCCAGCTATTACCATTGCCTTTTCCTTAACACACATAGCACCAAGAAAATATGTTTTCAAAAATGCCGCTATCATAAACATCTTTAAGAAAAATGGTGAGAAAACTTACCGATATGAACAGAATGGTTACTGTTGTTGTGAGCAAGACACTGTTACAAGAAGCCTTTGTACCAGCTTCTGAAGAACATTGACCAGTGGGATCACAATGTAGTTTTAAGTCATTCTGTGGTTTCAATGAAAGACTTCAGATACAAAATAAGAGAAGGAACACCAAGCCCTCGGCCTTGCCTTTATTATCTTTATAAAAGTATCTAATGCTTACAGTGGACACACATTCTGGTAGCTACTAAACAAGTTTGGCTATGTGAAAATGACTATTGGACAATCACTCAATGTTCACAATCTACTAAAATGGACAATATTGTCCAGTAGACTGAGATTAGATTTGCGGTTCCCAAATAGGGCCCCAAGATTCTTTATAAAAGTTTGCTTTGTTCTCCAACCCCGATGGAATAGAACAATTAAAGACCATTTCAAATGAAAAGACATAATAGGGGAAAGTAGTGGCAGACAGAGTAAGGTGTTGAGTAGGATTAGAAGCGAGGTGACTCTTGTTGAACAAAGTCTATAGATCATGAATTTTAGGCAGTTTTGCAAATAGGGATAGCACATGCTCTGTAAATAACCGCTGTTGCCACAAGCTAAAGGGAAATATTTACATGAATCTTGTGGCAAGGTCTATTGACCAAGCATCGACCTTCCCAGCCAAATTCATATACTTCGGAGCACTTTCACCCTTGTCATCTTGAAAAGGAAGGATCACATTATACATACATGGAGAATTGCCAGCATACAAATATGTTCTGTCCCCCAAAACAATTTCTAAATTATTTTTTTCTAAACTTGGAACACATGGTCCCATAGAAAATGTGATATAAAGGGATGTGAGTTTTCCAGATTTCCTCACAAAAGTCTATTTAACCCACGATGTAACGATGGAATGGAAATACTGTACATTGGCAATGAGAAATACAGTGGAACAAAGTATCCTTGCAAGAAGGAACACATTAATACACAACAATTTCTTGAGCCTTTCTCCTTTGAAGCCCCAGGCAATGAAAGGGGAATTCTGTCTTCCCAAAGCTTCAGTCTGATGAAAAAGAAATCCTCCACCGCTGCTTTTTGGAAGGGTCCTTCTCAAGTCAGGTGGATGCATGTACTGCAGCATCTTTCTTTCAATGCTTCCCGAACTTTCCCACCAAAGAACCCTTAATGACTGAGGAGATTGTATAGGTAGTGGGGAAGGGGTAGGATGTTTAACTGGTAATTTCAACCTTTTCTTTTGAGACACGTCAAATTCTGCAGTCCATTCCTTAATACAGCTGCAAATTTTAATAGAAAAAAATCATTATTTCAGAGGATCAGTTAAGTGACTTAATTTCATCCCATTTTTTGACTCAAGTTGATGCTCTGGAAATATGAATCATTTTTATACTGAGACTCCTATTCCTGTTGGATAGTACACGTATGTGCTTCAGGATGAGAAACACGGCACTGGTGGAAAAAATCTAAAGTAAATGATAAGAACATAATGAAAGCAAAATCAGAACAAAGCTAGCACCACCAGCCTCTCTTCTCCTCTCACCAGCACACCCTCTCAGTCACCAGTGTCTTGTTCTCTGCCTCTTTTTCTCTGTTCAGAACCAGTCCCTGGACAGGATCCCACACTCTTTCACACTAAGGTGTAAATGACCAATAATAGCTAAAACATCACAAGGTTTTTGCATGTTAAGGATTTACAATTTTAAAACAAAATGGAATTTAGGGTATTATCCTCAGAAAAAGGGATATATTTTGGGGGGGCAAAGGTGTGCCATACTGCTGTTTGCAGAAATTACACCTCATACCAGATCGGTAATTTAGGAAGGTACACTGAGAGAAATTAATGACTTCTTTTCACTTTGGAAAGTATTTGCTTCATTTTGGAAATTGTAGGTTTTGTGGTGGTTGTTTGGTATACTGTTTTCTATATGTTTTATCTTTTGTCTTTAATGAGTGAAATTTAAAGGCTAGGATGTAAATATTTCCATTATTGATCAAAATAAATGCTGAGGAGAAATAGAAGCAATATTTAACAATCACATTTGCATACTGTTGCACTCCACAAAATGCTTTTATATCCATGATCACGCATACTACTGGCGTTGAATTACTGCCAAATTATAACAAGGACGCACATAGAACATGCACCAAATAATCACAGTAATTCAAGCGATGACTAAACTAGGTACCTACCATGTATTGCCCCAAATTCTGTGGGGGACCTTGACCTTGTCCCCCAGGAGTTTTAAAATTCAGTGATGAAGGCAAAAGAAGGGTTCCTGCACACTGGCCATCTGAGAGGTACTGGAGTTGACAATAGGAGAAATATACATAAAACCCAAGAGTCAGGCTTTGACTTGTAAGTTAATGTTTGCGGGCTGCAATCAAGAGATTCAAGGAGTGCTTCTCCTTCTGCAGAATTTAGGAAGGTAAGCACCACCAATCCGATCCCTGTAGGGACCTGGGAAATGGCAGTCCCCAGAGGGGTTCTGGGCTTTGCAAATGGTGAGAAAGACCTTGCACAGTTCTAAGCAGAGGAAAAGTTCTTTGTGCAAGAAGGGGAGAGCGCCCCGAGGTACAAAGAGCACATTTAAGAGAAAGAGGATTCCTTTTGCACGCATCTGCGAGGGGAGCTCAGACTCACTGTTGGGGGCGTGTGGGAAAAAAGATTTTTAGGTGGTCGCAGACTATGGGTTCCCGCCTCCACCCCTGTCCGATCTCCACACTCAGGCAACAGTTGGTCGTGCGGGACTGACCAGGGCTCTGAGTGGGGAGGGGGAGTCTCGCGATTGTTGAGGGGGGGTAGAGGAAGAGGGGAGGGTGACTAGGGGAGGCCATGACGTAGGGTGGGTGGACGGAAGTGGGGCAGGGTTGAGGGTTATTTAAAGAAGGGGGGGCCGAGCGAAGGGGTTGGAAGCGGAGTGATTCCCCACCCCTGCTCCATCTAGCTCTTTCCAGTGCTGCCACTGCCGCCGCCCAGGAGCCCTCGTCCCCCTTCTTCGTCCCCCTCTTCGTTCCCGCTCCAACGCCATGGAGCCGGACACCGCCGCAGTGGCAGCCACCGTGGCAGCCGCTGATGCGACCGCCACGGTCGTGGTCGTAGAGGACGAGCAACCGGGGCCGTCCACCTCTAAGGAGGAGGGAGCGGCCGCCGCGGCCACCGAAGCCACCGCGGCCACGGAGAAGGGGGAGAAGGAGGTAAATAGGAAGGGTGTGTGTGTGTGTGTGTGTGTGTGTGTGTGTGCGCGCGCGCGCGCGCGCTCTGCTCTCTCGCGCTCCCTCTCCCCCCCTTCCCGTCGGCCTCTGCCTGGGAAATCTGGGCCCTTCAATCCCACACTCGCGCTAGAGGGGTTTTGCTGGGGCTTATTTTTGTAATTTGAATTTCAAGGTGCTGGTGGTTGGGGGGGGGATGTAGAGGCTGAGAGGGAAGAGATTTATTCCTTTTGATGGGCAATGTCGGTCTTTTGGATGGCAGGGAAAAAAAATTCATCCCTTGTTCGTTTGATCGCCGCCTGCTGAGGCGGGGGTGGCACCCCGAGAACACGAGCTCTCCGCGTTGTACCTCCCAATCCAAACCCCAAACTGAGGAGCCGTGATCGCTGGTTTAGGAAAATTTCCAACGTCTGCACCCTCATCCTCTCGGGCCCCGCCCCCGACACGGTATAGTGTTTCACTCCGGGGCCACCCAAATGGTCCCCCAATCCGGCCCCAAGCCTTCCAGGCTTCCGCCTCCCTCTCCTAGTGGGCGCTGCTGGCTCCTGGACACACGCAGGTTTTTATTTTTTCAATTTTTTAAAAAACCCTGCGTCGCCAGGATGAACTGCTGCTAACGTACATAGGAGGACCGCTCTGACACCTATTAAAGCCAAATGCAGAAAATATGTATTATCTCCATAAGGCATATTTCGTATGGATCGAGACATGCAAATAAAACTATAAGACAGTTTGAAAAATTGAGGGAAAAAATAGGATGGGGTATAAGGATTTTTGATGTATAATAAAATTGCAGAAAGGATCATTTATGGGTGGACTATTTTCCATTTACGACTAGACATCGCAATTTAAAAAACGCTGGGTAATTAAAATTATGCTTTAGAGATCTCAAGTGGCTTTGTCTGAATCATTATATGGCACTATACGACCAAATGAAAAGCTTTGAGGGAAATTAACACTTTTCGCCTTGAATTAGAAGAGTAATTTTAAATTCAGCTGTTGCTTAAGTGACATTTCACTGTTACAAGGTTGACTAAACAGAAAGACAATTGTGGCACTAAGTGAAAACCATAGAAAACATACGCATTTTGCAATTTATGTGGTACTTGGATCAGTAAGACAATACTGATGATTGAAGCTGGGCCGAATACCAAGCATCAGTATCAATCAAACGTTGGGAAATTCAAGTCTGGTTGCCCTTTATTCCTTAGATTGGGCAAATATAAGTGCTAAACTGTCTTTTGTATGGCAGTAAAGGTTGTCAAATTTCCAAATTGTATAAATTTTTTGAATTGTGAAAAGACTGGGGATCAATGTGAAAACCTGGATAAGAAGCACTGAGTTGATACCTAAAAAATCATGAACTCTGTAGCCTCATCAAAAATTGCCCTAATGGTACTTCACTTGTTCACTCAAGATAGGGAAATGAGGTGCTACAAGTTTACTACTTTAGTCACTACGTATTTTTTATTTTTAATTTTTCCTTAAAAATCTAATACATTGCATACTACCTTGATTCCTTAAATGGTGTACTAAAAGTGTAGCTTAACCTTTTCCTTGTGACCACCAGTTACTGTACTCTGACAGTGACACAAAGGCAATTGAGATTCAGCAGGTTGTATTTCCTCAGTGAAGTAACCACCTCCCAGACTCTTCCAGTATTGTGTTGATTTTTTATACTTTTTCCGTCTCTTCCTTCAATTGTCAGGCAGTTAGCTATCATTTTTTGAACATCTCATGTACTTTCATCAGAAAGAATTTGTTAGTTTATGGTAAAGGACATAACTATGAAATGATTTAAAATAAATGTAAAATACAAAAGTTCCAGTGATGCAGCAGGGAGAGGGAAATAATTACACGTGAACACCAAGGATAAGGGCTGCTCCTGCAGTGGAATGCATAGTTTAGTCCTGGCCTTCTGCCATCCCTTCTTGCTGTTGAAGGTGTGCTTTCCCCTAGTGGTCTTTCCCAGGTCATTTACTGCTGCTTGATTTGTGACATCTAGCCACTCCAAGGTATATATGCTTACCTTCTGGTTCCTGAACTTACTTGGTTTAAGTGACAGGTGGATAAACCTAACACTGTAGAAATTGGAGATGGTATTTTTGGTAATGAAAACGTCAAGAAAAAGGTCATGGTATTTAAAGACAAGGCATTTGATGACCCTGTGCTCCATTCTCATGGCATCTAGACTGCCAGATAATTAAATTCATAAGAAACTCATTAGAATATCTTAGTTGTCTTTTATCTTCTTTGTGTGAAACATGTATTTTTGAAAACATATATACACACACATGTACACATCAGAAGGTTTAGAAGGTAGGTATTTTAAAATTTGTTGTGCAAGGTATTGTCAATGAAGTAATTAACCACAG
Source organism: Galeopterus variegatus (assembly GCF_000696425.1). Classification (NCBI taxonomy): domain Eukaryota; kingdom Metazoa; phylum Chordata; class Mammalia; order Dermoptera; family Cynocephalidae; genus Galeopterus; species Galeopterus variegatus. The sequence continues at coordinate 415,389 of NW_007726890.1, forward strand.
CTTCTAATAGCACTACTCGAGATTAGGAATTTTAGTTAGCATATTATTAAATTTTATGGTATTCTGCCACAAGGTAAGCAAAAAGTAATGAGTAAAATGTTTTTCTGAGATTAAAGCTTTAATTTTCTGTAAGTGAAGTTTACTTCCCACATTATTAGATATATACTTATGTATATGAGGCGAAGTAATTTTCACTGCTTTGAAACCTGAAAACTAGACTTCCTATAGTCTTTCAAGGAATGATAAATGTTTGGATTTTGTTACCCAATTTTTCTTGTTGCTTTGTTTTTTGTTTTTGGCAGCTGGCCCATATGAGGATCTGAGCCCTTGACCTTGGTGTTATCAGCACCATGGTCTCCCAACTGGCCAGCCCTCTTGTTGCTTTGAAAATAAAATAAGATTTATAGTATACGTGACAGTTTGAAGGTGTGGGTTGAGGGAATCTTTAGCAGTTTTCCATTCCCATCCATCCAGGATTACATTCAAAACATCCCACATAGATGATACATACATATGAGATGCTGTAAATCAAGATGATTGTTATTTGGGTTAGAATAACTAAATGATTTCTGATCGATGACTCGAATTCCATAATCTTTGTTTGGGATTCCTCAAAATAGAAGTTTTGGTAAACATTGGAAGACATATTTATTAACTATTAGAGACATGATTTTCTTATGTTTAAGGTCACATCCTGTTGATTTTTGTCCTAAGTTTTCAGAAACAAAAGCCGTGGTAAAATTGACATAGCTTCTTTAGTTTTCACAAACAGATTGGTGTTTTTCTGTATTAAAACTGAAATACTCTCGGCTTTGGTCCTAATAGGTAGATTTGTGTTTTTAGTATTTTATTTCTTGATTTCTTATAAGGAGGGGGAATTAATCTGTATAACTGTTTATATTTATGAATACAAAGTCGTCTTTACAAAGGATAGGGTGCATGAGATAACCCCTCCCAGATAATTTCAGTATTGTTAAGTTACCGATTGATGTTAGTTTTCACTAAATTACAACTTTTAAAGTATTAGCGGTTAATAGTTAAGTTATGATAAACTGCTTGTACAAAATATTTATGTAATATAAAAAAATTAAAATAGTTTTCTTTCCAGTTAGAGAAAATTAACATAAGCCAAAAGCTTGAAACTGTACTATTAATTTTTTTAAATATATATGGATCACATTGAATTACATAAAAATTTAAATGTTCTAATTAGACTGTGAAAACAATAAAAAAGTGTCTTTTCGGAAACAGAAACCATGGTCTTTTCTTCTGAAAGTCTGGCTTGTTTCCATTACATAAAGAAGTGTTTCACAGAATTAATATTTATTTTCCTTGAATTCTTTGGTTTGTGGTTGATAATATTAGCCCATTCTAAAATTTTAAATCTCTTTAATGGTTACACATTTTTCTTTCTTACAGTTTAAATTAAAAAATGAGTGAAAAGGCTCAATATTTCAACTTTTGGTTTTTATTCTAATTAATGTCATTTCTCTGGCTTTCACTGTTTTGCAGATTTTTTTTTATTGGACCTCAGGTGTACAGAACTGGATTAGTCATAAGCTCTCCATGCATGTCCCACATTCCTTTATTTATTTGGCTATTTAATTACTTTTCACTTTCTTCAAATGAGAACATTAACCAATTTAAAGACCTCGCTTTGCAATTTGATGATATTTATTTTCTTTGAAATTCTAGAAAAACATTTCTCCATTTCAACTCAAATTTTCTACTAAAACTTCTAAGTCTGAAAAGGAAATGGACCCAGAATATGAAGAGAAAATGGTAAGCGTACCCTTGGGTAGGATAGTGAATGCTGTAGTTAATTTTCATAGAGAAGATGTGAAAGATGAAAAACTACACGTGTATCTATAATGCATACAGAACCATAGATTTTAGAATTGGAAAGTAATTTACTATATAATCTTTCACAGTAGATTTTTGTTGAGTAATTAATCTACTCATTTTCAGATGAGGAAATAAAAGATCAGAAAAACTATATGGAATAGTTAGGACTAGAAGCTACATCTCCTCACAATTTCCCCCATAGTTTTTATTTTTTTGCATCCCGTTTGTTTTCTTTTTCTTTTTTTCTTAATAAGAGGGAGATATTACTCCAAATTTATTAATTGCAGGTGATTTGTTAACAGGCATATTCACAGATCATAAACTTAAAGAGAAATTTTAAATTTATGTTAGAATACAAATGTACTCACAGTACTAAATAATATATGTCATGCAAATTCATGATTTGTGGAAAAGGATAGAAAAAAGAAAAATCAGGCTAAGTACAATAGCATATTAAGGAAGAATCTAGATTTAAATTTAAACTCTCACACCTGGGATTTGAACCTAACTTTGCCTCTACCATTATTTATTTATTTATTTATTTATTTATTTATTTATTTATTTATTTATTTATTTATTTATTTATTTATTTATTTATTTATTTATTTATTTATTTATTTATTTATTTATTTATTTATTTATTTATTTATTTATTTATTTATTTATTTATTTATTTATTTATTTATTTATTTATTTATTTATTTATTTATTTATTTATTTATTTATTTATTTATTTATTTATTTATTTATTTATTTATTTATTTATTTATTTATTTATTTATTTATTTATTTATTTATTTATTTATTTATTTATTTATTTATTTATTTATTTATTTATTTATTTATTTATTTATTTATTTATTTATTTATTTATTTATTTATTTGACCGGTAAGGGGATCGCAACCGTTGGTTTGGTGTCGCCTGCACTGTGCTCAGCCAGTGAGTGCACTGGCCATCCCTATATAGGATCCAAATCCGTGGCAGGAGCGCCACTGCTCTCCCGGCGCCGCACTCTCCCAAGTGAGCCACGGGGTCGGCCCTACCATTTGTTTTCAGTACGTTCCTCTGTCCCCCCATTACCTATTATTTAATTTTACAGGCATGATCAAATTCAAATTCTATTTTCTTTCTTAAAGACTGTTTCACTAGTGATGCCATGTGCTTTCATTAGGATGTATGTAATAGCTGGTAATCTTTTAATTTAATTTTATTATTATCATGATTTTTAGTGATGTTAGCAGCTACTGATGATCTTTGCCTATATCTATTAGTTACTCAGGGGTTGCAAAATGGCAATTTCTAATTCTACCATTAATTTTTCACTTTTTAGATAGGATACTTTTATAAAGAGAAATGTCCTTTTATCAACTAGTTGGTTAACTTTAGCCTTAGTTTGTACACTAAAAAGCAGGGTAAATTTGTGGTTCTTTCCCTTTATATTCCATTTAAAAAATGCTTTACTAGCATAATTTTCTAAGTATTTTTCTAAGTTCACTAGCATTCTTCAGTAGTGACCAAGGGGTATTTATTATTTTTATTGTTATTATTATTATAAACCCATTGGAAGCAACATGTAATTGTCTCTTCTTGGCCAGTGGTAACCTCTTCAAGTTGGCTGAGTCCTTTTTGCTAGATACAAGATAGCTTCTTTGTGTTTTGTTATAACAAGATGTTCCAGGATCATCTTGTACATTTCATGCTCCAGACCTGGAATGAGCCATTTTTCCAAGGAGCCATGGCTCTTTTGTGGCACGTGTCATTTAGAAACTGCAGTATGGATGCTGGAGATACTCACTGTTACTGGGTCGATCATTGTTTCTAGTTTTTTTCAGTAGACAAAATTAGGAAATACCAACTTTATTTTCATAGGAGATAATTTATTATGAACTCTTACTAATACTTTCGATTCAAATGCAGTATTACAGGGTTTTAGCTTTAACTCATCAATATTACCATCTGCATCTCTTTTCTTCCATGCTAAAAAATGCCAGTTCTCAATAATATCAGTGCAATTAATCATTTACTTTATTCTGCAATACACAAAATAACAGTTTTACACGAACACTACCAACAATAATATGATTTCTTAGATGCTATTTATATATGTTAGCAGTTCTTTTTGACCTTCAGCTGTATCTCACTAGGGGTGTTTATTCAAATCATCGTGTGGGTTTTTTAAAAGTTTTTATTTTAACATTTACTTGTACGTATTCGTTGGGTACTGCGTCCTGTTTCAATACATGCATATACTGCACAATGATTTACTTAGGGTAGGTGGCATAGTTTTGTACCCGTTAGTCTACCACTTCTCCTTTCCCCTTCCCTTCCTCCCTTCCTGGCCTCTGGTAACCATTATTCTAGTCTCTACTTCTATGAGAACCACTTTTTTTTTTTTTTTAAGATTCTACATATGAGTGAGATCATGCGGTATTTGTCTTCCTGTACCTAGCTTACTTCATTTAACATGACGGTTTCCAGTTCTATCCGTGTTGCTGTAAATGATAGGATATCATTTCTTTTTATAACTGAATAGTATTCCATTGTGTATATATACCACAGTTATTTTATCCACTCATCTGTTGATGGGCATTTAGGTTGATCCCATCTCTTGGCTGTTGTGAATAGCATTGTAATGAACATGGGAGTGCAAGTGTCTTTTTGATATACTGATTTCATTTCTTTGGGTATATACCCAGTAGTGGAACAGCTGGGTTGTAAGATAGATCTGTTTTTAGTTGAGGAACCTCCATACTGTTTTCCACAATGGCTGTACCAATTTACACTCCCACCAGCAATGTAGGAGAGTTCCCTTTTCTCCACATCCTCGCCAGCATTTATTTTCTGTTTTGTAGCAATTCTAACTGGTATATCTCTTCACTTTTGTTCAATGCTCTTTATCCCATAATAAGGTGCTCTGTGCTAGGAATATTTATCCACTAAGTGAAAATATCAGTGGCAATATCAGTGTGGCTTTGTGACCTGAGAGAAATCTAGTTGCAAAGCCAGATTGATATTTCTTTCTTTCTCCTTCATGCTTTGGATATGTGAATGAATGCCACACATTAAAGAAACGTGTGATATGGTAATACACTTTCTTGAGGGAAGGATATTTGCTTAGTGCATGAAAATTTTACTTATTTAAGCAGTATAATGTTAGTTATAGCCACATATTGCTTTGCTATATTTTTAATTTTTAGTCACTAATACCTGTATTTTAGCTTTAATTTGAACTAGACTTTTATACCTTGGATCTTTTGTACCCTTGGATCTTTCAAGAAGTTAACAGATAGTTGAAACTGACTTTTTTTTTCCCCCAAGGAGTTATTTTTACAGTAATATCATAAAAATAAGTAGAGATTAAGTGTATTTTTTGATTGTTGATAACTATAACACTTCATGCCTCAGTGTTTAAGATCACATCTAATGTAGACAGTTAATGTTTTAACAACTCTAAAAACAACATTCCAGTGAGGATAACATAAAATGGAAAGTTTTTGGCATCCTTCCAGCTAGTGGTCTGAAAATATTTGTCTGACTCTTGTATTTATGTTAATTAACTCTTCTGTAAGTTTTTTGTATTATTATGTATCCTTCATTAGCAATCAAGTATTCTCTACCCTGTAGTCAGAAAGTAACTGAATAAAAGAAAAAAAAGTCTTCATTTATTAAAATCTAGAATGATGTATATATCTTTTGATTTTTAAAGATTTTTTTTTGTGAAGCAAAGTTTTACTGTATTTATATGTTACAAGTTATATGACCCTTTATAATTTACTAAGAAATTAGAATACATATCAAGTTTTAGTAGTTAATATATATTAATTATTTCACGTGTGTGTGTGTGTGTGTGTGTGTGTGTGTGAATACATATTTTTCTCCAAATCCTGCTCACTTTGGGGAGAAACTTTATATACTGCTAGCATAAAATACAATTTTCCAGACTGCTGTAATCGAAGAGAAGAATGTTTATTACATTATTGTACCATGATATTGAAAATACTTTTAGACAAGATGTCACTGAAAATACTTTTAGACAAGATGACACTGTATTCTAAGATTTCAGTTATTTCTAGATGCAGCTTAAAAATTCTTAAGAGTTCAGTTTATTGTATATATATATAATAGTTAATAATTTATATTTGTATATCAACACTGTTCTCTAACTGACTGAGCTAATCAGCCAGACTGCTTTTTGATTCTCACTCTTTAAGAAGGGTACTTCTTATTGGGGCATTTACTAAGTCTGTCAGATCATTTGGCTTGCATTCAAACCATTTGAAAATAGTATTTTAAAATTCTGCTACTTAACTAGCTATGGAAGCTTGGGCAAGTTACTTACCATCTCTGTGCCTCAGTTTTATCATCTGTAAAATGGAGATGCTATTAGTAACTACCTCATAGGTTTCTTAAGAGAATTAAATGTGTTAGTATGTTCGAAGTGCTTAGAACATAGTACTAAGTGCAGTATAAGTGTTTGTTAAATAACTTTGAATAAGTAAAAAAATAAAATCTTTACCTTTTTTTTGTTTTGAAAATTAGAAAGCAGACCGAGCAAAGAGATTTGAATTTTTACTGAAGCAGACAGAACTTTTTGCACATTTCATTCAACCCTCAACACAGAAATCTCCAACATCTCCTCTGAACATGAAATTGGGACGTCCTCGGATAAAGAAAGATGAAAAGCAAAGCTTAATCTCTGCTGGAGAGTACGATGGCATCTCTCTACTTTCTTCCCCCTCTCCTTCCCTGACTTCTTCCGGTCCCTCCTTCTCCGTCTCCTCATACTTCTTCCCTCTTCACTTATTCAGTATAACTTTATATACAAAAATAATGTTATTGCCAATGTAAAATATGTTTTGGAGGCAACAATATTTTTTTCTCACTAGAAGTCAGTCAGTAAAAATGTAGGCTGGCTCTACCCAATTCTAAGCAATACCCTAAATAACATTCTTTTTCCATCAAAGATGTTAGCAATGTATACTGACTTCATTGACACCTTAGCATTTGGGTTGAAAATGAAGGTATTTCTTTTTCAATTTCAGCTACCGCCACAGGCGCACAGAACAAGAAGAAGATGAAGAGCTGCTCTCGGAGAGTCGGAAAACCTCTAATGTGTGTATTAGATTTGAGGTGTCACCTTCATGTAAGTACTTTATCCCATTGGTGATTTCTTTTCTGTTTGGTTTAAGAAAGATTTAACTTTAACGAAAGTGTGAGACATCCTCGGTTTTTTTTTTCAGATGTGAAAGGAGGACCACTAAGAGATTATCAGATTCGAGGACTGAACTGGTTGATCTCTTTGTATGAAAATGGAGTCAATGGTATTTTGGCAGATGAAATGGTAAGGAGAGCTAAAAACACTTTCTCAGTTATCAGTACTTTTGTATGTAAATTTTTTTTTTTTTCCTTTTTGTCTTTTTTACTGACCGGTAACGGGATCACAACCCTCGGTGTTGCGCCCGTTCCGCGCTCAGCCAGTGAGCGGTAACTGGTGGTCTCCACATGGGATCTGAACCCTTGGCGGGAGCGCCACCATGCTCCCAAGCGGCGCTCTCTCCAGTGCGCCACTGGGCCGGCCCTTTTGTATGTAAATTTGAAGTACTGGAGCCAACCTGTCCCCCTGATGCCTGAAGGCTTTGTTTAGTTATTCTAATGTAAAAAGGTACTGTCCGGGCCGGCCCGATGGCGCACTGGATAGTGCACCGCTTGGGAAGCGCGGCGGCGCTCCCGCTCGAGGGTTCGGATTGGGGCAACACTGAGGGTTACGATCCGTTGCTGGACACGGAAAAAGACAAAAGACAAAAAAAAAGTTCAAATCCTATCATATACTAGTAATATTGATTTGATCAACTGTCCCCTGATGCCTGAAGACTTTGTTTCATTATTATAATGTATAAAGTTATTGTAAAGTCTAGAATTGTTTCTTTAAGTAACCTCTAGAACGTAGGCTTTCACAGGCCACAAAATTTCTATTGAGATTTCCTCAAATGGTACAAAAAACTACCTTGTACTTTCGTTTTTGTTTGCACTTTGGCTTCCAGGAAGCACAGAGCCAAACTGAACGCTAAAATGGAGCATGTGTGTAAACTCTAATGGTCTTCTTTTTGTGTCTTTTCCTATTCTTTACCTTCTAGTCTTACTTACTTTCCTTGGTACCTCTTTATTTCTGTTTCACCGTTAATTTATGTTCCATGTTTTCATTGTAGGCCACCTGAAACATGTTTTCATTGTAGTCTATCCAAAATGCTTTTGGAAGGGAGGCAGGGTATATAAACCAAACAATGAATGAATGAATGAATGCATGAATGAATGTACATATCTCAATTTATGAGCAATCGTAAAGTGAATAGATAGAATAAGGAACACGTAAAGAGCAATGTTGAGTATTGATACAGTAGAATGCCAGGTGGGGGTCAATCGTAGACATATAAATAAAATAAAAAGAGAAAAAGTAAGGCCATATAAGATGCTAATTCAGCAGATAGAGTATATGAGGTCTAGATTTGTATTTTAAAACCAAAATAGTAAAATGACATTTAAAAGAGGTCATGGAAAGTTCTAGTCCATATAACCCAATGATACTCATGTTTATGTGATTCGAGCCATATTTGCAATCACTATTATCCAGAAGAACCACATAACAATATGTGCTCTGTGAGTCTCACATAGTAGTCACTCCCGTAGATACTCATCCCTGGCTGAACAACTGTTATGTGTGTGGCAAAGGATCCTTTAAAATCAAGGGTCTGTAGCTCCTTATATTTACGTATTGTGATTTGGGGACTGTACTCAGCTCAGAGGTGGGGAGCTTGGTTAATTGGACAATAGAAGGACCAGGATTATTTGCTCCAACCATCTAAAGATCCTTAATGTTGAATTTATGCTGACACCAGATATGTTTTAATTACTAAAAAAGAGGAAGATACTTTAAGGAGTATAGAAAATTTGGAAAAAAATAAAGAAAAAAATTAAATTATAATGCTACTATCTAGAAATAACCACAGTTAACGTATTGGTGTATTTTTTTTAGTCTCTTTCTTTTGAATGTATTTATTTTACATAGTTGACATCATATTACATATATAATTTGTTACCCTAATTTCTTCACATACATACATGTTTTCCATGTAATTAAAATATTCTGTAAAAATAATTAATTACTGCATAATAATCCTAAGGAGGTACCACATTTTTATTCAACTTCTCTCTTATTTTTGCCTATTTGGATTGCTTGATGTATAGTATAAATAATTCTATTATGAGAATATTGTAATTTAGGTTTTCTGTACCTCTCAGATTATTTCCATAGGATTCCTAGAAGTGGAATTACTTGGTTAAGGAGTATAAACATTTTAAGGTTTTGATGCACAGCATCCAAAAAACGAATCTCATCAAGTGACATATCAGATAGGATAAACCCTATAAAAAGAGCTTTAAGCTTAAGTTTGCAAAAGGAAGTATGTTCCTTGTTTACAGATAAAGCCAAAAGCTGTTTTAAAAGGCCAACAGATTAGTACATGGTTTTTTTTCCCATAGGGTCGGTGGTGAGTTCATGGGTATTCAATATGTTTTTTAAAAAAAGACCACTGGGCTAGGTAATCTCTAAGATCTTTTCCCGCTGCGAAGTTCTGTTCTTTTGTGGTTCCTAAGGTCTTTAAGAGTGTGAGATGCAAGTACAGAGCCACAAGCCCCTTGAGATGCATATTTAATATTTAATGCCTGGGCTGTAATTACATTGGGGACAACAGGAAAGAAAGACCTGTATCTAAGCAGGCTGGCAAAGGAAACGTGTCTTGGTTAAACAAACACACACAAAATTCCTAAGTTTGCAACTATTAGGAAAAACGATATAGTAGTTTGCTTACTTTAGGAGTACAATGTCCTGAAGACAAAGTTGCTTTTTTGAGCAACATTTTAACTGCAAGTTCTTGGTTTCTTTTTGTGCTCACAGTAAGTACTGATTTACTGGTTATTTGCTTTTTTTAAACAAAAGGTCTTTTTACTTTTCATTGGTAGACGTGTAATTCCCTATGTGAGATAGCTGACAAATATCTTTTGTCATGTCGTTACTAACAAAATCTTTTATTAAAGGAAAAAATGTTTATGGTTTCTTTTCTTGTGATGATAATACAGGGTCTTGGTAAGACTTTACAAACGATCGCTTTGCTTGGTTACCTTAAACACTACCGGAACATTCCTGGACCTCACATGGTTTTAGTTCCAAAGTCTACTTTACACAACTGGATGAATGAATTTAAAAGATGGGTCCCATCTCTCCGTGTTATTTGTTTCGTTGGAGACAAGGATGTGAGAGTAAGTGATAAATAAGTTTAAAAAGGCAGTCAAGAATACCATCATTTCTGGAGTTAAGTTACATACTATTTAAAGACATTTAAGTTGACTACTACTACTAATAAATTACTCGTAATTTGTGCTTGGTCTAATTTAGACTCTATCGTAAGTGCTTTGCATATATTAATTTAATTCTCACAACACTCCCGTGAGGTATTACCTGTTAATAAGAGACAATCCTGCTTTTTCTATATTTACTTTTAACTAGCTCATTAACCTACAGATTTTTGAATTGTACTTTTAAGTGGCTTTTTGTAAAAAAAATCTTATTTTATTGAGAGTATATCTTATCAGTGACTCTATCATTTTTGCAATTTTAAAGCCAAAACTACAGATTTGTATGACTTCAATTTTTTATGTTTAAATTTTTGACTTTTGACTTGTATATATATATGCACTTGCATACATACATAAATTGAATTTCTCCTGTATGAAGGTGCTTCAAAAAATTCATGGAAAGATTTGTATTATTTTTTATTTTTATTTTTTATTATTATTATTTTTTTCCTTTTTGTCTTTTTTCGTGTCCGGCAACGGATCGCAACCCTCAGTGTCCCCACGAATATATGATGGATATCTTTTTCTGTTAATAAGTACTCTTTTGTAACATCATTTGTAATAGATTACCTAATTTATTTAACCAGTATTTTGTAGGTAGACATTCAGATGGTGTCACTTTTCCCTCTACTTTATGCAATACTGTGATGAAATGCATATTTTCTAACTAAATCTTTACACAAGTTCTAGATTGTTTCTTTGGAATAAATTGTTAGAATTGCAGAGTTAAAGGCAATGTACGTTTTTAAGTTGGGGTTAACCTAACATTGCACTTTAATGTTAAAAAACACATTTATCTAAAGCCAATATTTAAAAATATGTACGAGGGGTCTTCAAAAAGTTCATGGAAGGATTAGCATTATTTTTTAACTTTATTTTTCCACGAACTTTTTGAAGTACCCTCATATGTACGGAGAGCCTTGTGTTTTGTGTTTATGTGTAGACACAGCTTTCAGTCTTGGTCTTTGAATAGAAAAATACATATCTGTATATATTCTCAGGTAATATTAGAAACTCTTGGCTTTTTGGGGGGCAGATGTTTAAACTAACCATTTGTCAATCTAGTAGGCTGCAATTATTTTAGGACTATGTAATTAATCTAAAAATAATAAATTATGCAAAAAATACTAAAATGAATAATCAGCTTAGAAAGCATATTATTAAACTTTGTCTTTATTTTACCTCAGAGAACATAGTTTAGAATAAAGGTTTATTCTGTTTTACATATTTGGATAGGTTATCAAAAGATATCCCTGAAAGAATCATAGCATAATGAATTATATAATTTTATCCTCATCATTTTGCTTGAAGAAAAATTGCTGAAATTTATTTAAATTTAATTTATAAATAATTTAAATATTGAAATACTGAGCTCATAAATTTTGAATTACAGGCTCGATTCTTCTGTATGCCTAATATTTCCCAGTAGCCTAGTCACTTACAACTCTTCCTGATCACTTCTATTAGTTAAGGTGCTACCACTCTTTATAAAACTTTGCATTTCTAAGTATTATCTTTTGCTAAAATTATAAGCAAAAGAGAAATAGGAAGTCTTGTGTTTTCAGTAAAAATGTAAATCAGTCACTTTCAGCTATACTATATGGAATCCAAGGGGTTTATGAAGTATCTCTGGGAGTGAGTGGGTGCATTTCATTTGTGAGTTCCCTATGACTGCCCCATGGGAGGTTGGGATTCTGGTGGCTTGAAAATTTTCTTAACCTTAAAAATTAGTCTTCAGAATTAATGTTTTTCAAATTGTGTGTTGCCACTCATTAATAGTTTGTGAATTCAGCTTAGTAGGTGGTGATGACAATTTTCTAAAACGTTGAGAGAGAACAGAATAGCAAATAGTAAGGATAAGGATCATTTTGAGAAAATTGTGAGTTACCTCTTGCTACACGCATGCACTCAAACATATAGGTGTATACCGGATTGCAACTTAAAAATGTAATTTTACTGTGGGCCATGGACAAAAGGGTTCGAAAACCAGTAACTGTCAATTATATAAGTAATTAATGTACCTTATTCAGCACTTAGAAATTGATGTCAGTATGTGTAGAGAAAGTCCACATCATTATTTATAGACAGATTTGAAACTTGGTATCACATGGGATAGATATATTGTGTTTTTCTACTTTTTTGGCCTTCTGTAAACATTTTAGGGGGTCAATATTTTAGTAATTAAAAAGTTGATGTAGGCTATAATAGGTATTTAATTGAGTTTGGAGGTTATTAGAGATATGCTTGATCGTATCTGATACTAATGTAGTTTTGAAGTATATAGAGATGTGATACCCAAACATGGTTTTGTGATCCCTTCCTTTTTCACCTTAACAAAGTACAGGGTAGTGGACATGTAAACACATCTAGTTTTAGTGTTGGCTTTGCTACTGATTGTATGATGTTGAGTGAGTCTCGAAGAGCCTTAATTTTGTCACCTATAAAATGAGAGCTTTTGGATTATGTGACCTTTGATGTTCTATCAAGATATTTAACTCTAAATCTCTCCAATAGTTATAAAAAATTCAAAGCAGGTCTAATTTAAATTAGAAGTATGCATGTGTTCGATGAAACTTGTAGGAGGAACCATCGAACTGAGTGTTTGACAAAATCAAGCAAGGATAAGGTTTCAGCAGGTCCAAACAGGGTCTGGCATCCTGGTTCTCTTTATTTTGTCTCCAATTCCTTAATATCTTAGTTAACTTTTTAAATATGATCACTTACCAGGGTGCAACTGAGATCTCTACAAAGGCCTTTTTTCTGCCCTCTACTTCAGTCCAGGTGATCCTCTTATACCTAGTGGGCAGTCAGTAAATATTTGTCAAATGAGTGAGTCCATAGAGTATTTGGTGCATAGCTGTAAATTATGAAATAAAAGCTTTGCAGTGAACAGTTAATTTTGTTTATGCACTGTAACTTCAGATTTACAGTACTAATTAGTCCCTTCTCAGTATAGATTTTGCTGCTCCCTATTAATTTTTGTGGTTTTATTTTGATCCATAACATCTGGAATTCAGTTCATGCAAATTAAAAATGCTCTCATTTAGCTTGGCTACCATGTTGACCATTTGCCTGTGAAGATTTAAAAATAGTTATAAATAGTCTCACCGTTTTAAATAGCCTCCTATACTAGATAGAGCAGGTTCTCTTTATAAAATCACAAATGTAGCCTTATAGCAATATCAAGGAACTTCACAAACTCATTAATGGGCTTCTGTGACCTCTTAACAAAGTATATGACGAATCCCTGCTAGAAAATTAGGGAACATGCAGGAGTTCTCAGAAGGTTGGAATCATTCATGTATATTGAGTTCTCTCTATTTGTTGAACTATATTATGTTGTTAATGCTTGGATTTTGGTAAGAATATGGCGTTCAGAAATAGTTCTTTTGTCCATGTCCTTTTGTATCCCTCGTGATATGAAGACAGAGCCTAGGAATTTAGTGATATTCTGGTGATATGAACTTTTCTAGTTCGTTGACTATGCTGCACACCTGTAAGGATAGCCTTTGTTTCTCTTCTGTTGATGAATATATTAGCATGTCATCCAGATAATTGACGACAAAGGTATCTTTGGGCTCAGTTTTCCCATCTGTAAAATGGATTAGACTAAGTGATCCTCAGGGTCTCTTATGACTTGATATTCTCTGGACACTTTAATTCTATGATCATCTTGTCAGCATATTCTAATATAAAGAACTTTATTTTGTATTAGGCTGCTTTTATTCGTGATGAAATGATGCCAGGAGAGTGGGATGTTTGTGTTACTTCTTATGAGATGGTAATTAAAGAAAAATCTGTATTCAAAAAGTTTCATTGGCGATACCTAGTTATTGATGAAGCTCACAGAATAAAGAATGAAAAATCTAAGGTAAGTTCCCAATATCTTTACTAAAGTTTTCATTTAATTATCAGATCTGTTTGTTCATTTTTTTGTATTCAAAATAAAAAATGTTGATGGAAAATTGTGATTTTATTCACAGAATTTGAATGAAAATCAGTTTTTAAAATGGTTTAAAGTTTAAATTATTGAATACAGGACAAATAAAAATTGAGCACAGTTTTTAATGTAAAGAAAATTAAGTGTTCATTTGCTGTACGTCCTGTTGCAGCCTAACTCTGTTATGCTACAGTGTTTAATATTGCTGAGAATATCTGATGTACAAATATCATTTGCATTGACTTATTTTTTTTATTGAGGAGCTACTTTATGTGTATTTATATGGATTAGAAAAATAATTTCCTAGAATTATCTGATTTGTGTTAATTAGAGTGTGGTGCTAACATTGAAAAATACCAATATTTCTTGCCATTCAACTCCATCAACAGTAGGAAAAGCTTCAATTATTATGATGAACCTCTCTTTGGATCACTGGGCTACTTTGGGAGAAACAGGGACAGAACTGGAGCAAAACCACCAGGTGGATTATACTAATTTCAAATTGGAACTAATACCTGATAAGAGGACGCATGTTAGAGAATAATTGTTTAAGAGCATTATAAAAACGTGCATTTTTGTTGATAGGATCACTGTTCTTTTATGCTTTTTGTATCTTAATTTTTGTAGTCTTATATTTAGAAAGTTAATATAAGGTATTGGGAAAATGGTCTCAAATCTGGTGCTTAAAAATTATGACCACGCCAAACTAGAACTTGGCTAGGCATGTAGATGAATGTGGTTGGTGGGGAGGAGGAGATTTTGTTGTATAAAGTTACTAGCCTGGATTCCATAGAGAAGTTCTGACTGTTTTCTCCAAAATGGAGAAAATAAAATTTTTGAAGTGAGGGAGGGGTCTCAGGTATAAATTTGATCTGCATTATTTAAAGTGTAGAAGGGCCAAGAATATTTTGTTTAGTTGTGCTTCACTCCAGCAATGTTACCTGAACTAGAATATTTTTCCATATAAAATTAATTCTCAAGTTTTATTGTATTAACAAAAGTATTGGTTGGATAAAATATAACTGAATGTTGAACATTTTAATAAATAAAACAATGCTTATATAACTATTATTTTTCTAGCTTTCCGAGATTGTTCGTGAGTTCAAGTCAACTAACCGCTTGCTCCTAACTGGAACACCATTACAGAATAACTTGCATGAACTCTGGGCATTACTCAACTTTTTATTGCCGGATGTCTTTAATTCTGCAGATGTAAGTTTAAGCCATACATCTTATAACTTTTTTATGTTTATAGATATCTGTTTTCAAAACATAAAATATAAACAGAAATTTATAATTCTTTTTCATTTGTAATTCTTTATCTGTGTGTTTTGATTTTCTCAGGAAAGAGTTCTTAAGTACAAAGTTTTAAAATGGGAATATTTTGAAAAATAGCGTATTTCTTTTCTTTGAGAATAACCTGCTTGTTAAGCTTTGCCTATATCACATTGCTGCCAGAGCATATGTTGTGAGATAGGCTGAATTTAGAATAGTGCATTCAACATTTTCTTTTCATTGAGTTGAAGGGGCCTGAAACATATTTTTGTATACTAGTTTGGTAGGTGGAAGCTTTCAAATGATCTTTGATTACTGTAAGTATTAACATTTGGTGAGCAATAAACAGCTTAGTGTGTGATTTGAAAAACAATGTATTTAGTAAATGTGTGATTTACATTTTATTTGTCATTAACACAAAGTTATCTTAGGGCAGCCAACTGAAGTGAATGATTTAAGGACTTTGGGGCTTGACTTTTTTCAATTACTGATAGTAATTGATAGTAAAAAGTACCAAGTTCAGCTATCCATTTTTTCGTATACCTTATATTGCTTTTGTTTGTTTTTATTGTTTGATAAGATTAACATTTTCATTAGCATTGCAAGTCTTTGAAGTTATATTTTTATTCCTACTCTTATTAATATTGTTACCATGGTATGGGGAAGCCCAATAAATGTCTTTTAAGCAAAAGATTGCTGGTGGAGTTCCTACATAATGAGGTTCCAATTTGGTTAATTGTTCCAGTATCTTACCTTATTTTCAGAAGTGAATAACATTGGCCATCTCAGTTAATCTATTTTTGAAAGTACTTTTAAAATGGATTATTTCTATATTGTTTGTGTAAGAATTTATAGAATATCGAGTTTATTGAAAAAAAAAAAAAAAAAAAAAAAAAAC
>NW_007726890.1:432418-469527 GCF_000696425.1 Galeopterus variegatus
AAATTACCTGCAAAAATAAAAAAAAAAAAAAAAAAAAAACAACTGTGCACTTATTGCAGAATTTCCACCCCTCCACAGGACTTTGATTCTTGGTTTGACACTAAAAATTGTCTTGGTGATCAAAAACTTGTGGAAAGACTTCATGCAGTAAGTAATAGCAGATAAGAACTTCAGTAGTTAAATATATCTAAGTAAGCCATAGAATCTGTTTAAACTTGTGGGTTTGCTTCCTGGCTTAATCTCACTGCTTCTCCCTCCCAACCTTTCTGCCAGCCTTTTGGTCGACAGACTCCGCTATATCCTCAGCCTCTCTGCAGAACAGCTTTTTTGCCTTGGCTCTGTCCCACGGATGATGGGGTCCTCTCCAGTAGAGGCTGTTCACTTTCTCACACCCAACAGGTCCTCGGGATAGTATCAGTATTTTCCTAGTTCCCCAAATGCCACATCAAAGCCACCGTTTCTCCAGTGTCATGAATAAAGCCCTTCATTTAGGGTCCAAGCTATCTTGCAGTTCCACCCACTACCCATTCTCTTCTCTGTCATCTATTCATCAATAAGTGACTCCCTCAAATTTATTGAACACCAGTTTTCCATTCTTTGATAACAACTTCTTATATCCTTCTAGCTCTTTTGCTCATATCACTCCTTCTGTACCTGTTCTGTTGCCTCACAGAGCCCTCCAGTCTCTGGACTACTGCTTTTCCTCTCCCTCTGTCAGCCCAGCCCATTTCTGTCGTGACTTTTTTCTGTATCCAGTAAGGAGCCCATTTTCTATCACTTGAACCACTCTCTTGCCAGTATTCCCAAACTCCCTTGCTCCCTTGTCCATCTGCCATACCTGCCCTGAAAACCCTAAACTGGAATAATGTAACGGTCTCTCTGTCCTCTGGGTTTGCATTCTGCTTCTACCCCTCACCAGCAGAGTGGCCCTCTCTGTACTGGGGCTGGTCAGCACCGATAAAGAAGATTTTACAACCGTAAAGGTTGGAACCAATATGATATCTTGCTCTCTAACATAAACTGGGATTTTATGAGGCCAGTGACCTCCAGCTTTCTTTCCCATTTCCTGTAACAGCTATTTCAGACCTTCCCTAGTCTCCCAAGACTTCTATCTCAGGTATTTCCTGCCTTCTTCCTCTCTCAGCAGATAAAATCATTCCTTTCTGAAAGACAAAATAGAAGTCGTTAGGTAGGAACTCCTTCAATGATGTCTGTTTTCCTATGATATCTGCATAGGAACTCCTTCAATGATGTCTGTCTTCCTGTGATATCTGCATAGGAACTCCTTCAATGATGTCTGTCTTCCTATGATATCTGCATAGGAACTCCTTCAATGATGTCTGTCTTCCTATGATATCTGCATAGGAACTCCTTCAATGATGTCTGTCTTCCTATGATATCTGCATCTGTGTTACCTTCTGTCTGAGTGGAAGAGGTATCCATTCTCTGGTCAATGGCTGATTCTTCCATATGAACCCTGGATCTCATCTCTTCTGATTTCCTTTTGGACTTTTCCCCATGATTTATCCTTTTAATTGACTAAATTTCCTATCTCTTTTCCCTCAACACATAAACATGCTCAGGTATTTCCCTTATTACATCCAAACTTGAACCCGTACTCACCCACCATCGCATATATACAAAACAGTGCTCTCTCGACACTGTGTCCCTCTCTAGCTGTGATTCCGTTTCCTTCCCTTAATAGCTGGGCTTCTTCAAAGAGTACTTTATCCTCTTCATCTTTACTATCTAATTTTTTATTCACTCTTAAACTTGGTGCCCGCTGGCTTCTACCCATTCCGTCCCACTGAAACTTTGATCTCGCAAGATCTTCAATGACTTTCCAGTTCCCGAATTTAAGGTACATCTTTTGTCAGTATCTTGGCTTCTCTGTACTATTTAGCACTGCTAACCACTCCTTCCTGCTAGAAACTCCTGCTTGTTTTCTCAGATACCATTCTCTCTTGGATTTTCTTTTACTGCTTTGGCCACCCTTATCAGCCCCGTTTTGGACTTCCCTGTTTGTCTCTTAAAGTGAAGCATTTTATAGGGCTTTGTCTTTCACTTTCATACATGCTGTCCCTGGGGGTCCACTCTCATGGTTTCACCTATCATCTGTATACTGATAACTCCCGAATTTCCTTCTCCTAAGCTCTATACATGCATCTCCCACTGCCTTCTGAGTTGTTCTGCCTAAATGTTCCACAGGCGATTTAAACTCTTAAAACTCTCAGAGAAGTGTAAGAGGCCCAAAGCAGAAACCAGAAGTCTTCTTTTATTCTTCCATTTTCCTTATCTTCCATAGATCTCTAATAATAATAGCTACAGTTTATTGAATGTTTACTGTAGTTAAGTTCTACATATGCACTACAACAAAGTTTTATGGCAGCCTTGGAAATAGGTATCATTATCCCGATTTTAAAATGCTTGGCATATACACATACCGTAAATATATTTTTGGACGAAGTATAAGGAAACAGGCTTGGAAAAATTAGAGAACTTGCCCAGGCTCTAATGATAGCTAATCGGGGACTAAGCTCATTTTAGAATCAGCCTGATCTAGGTTTGAATTCTGCTTCTACCACCTACTAGCAAAGTGACTTTGGTGAACTTAAAACTGAAATAATAACATTTTGCTTAAAGATTTATTGTAAAGATTAAATACTGTATGTAAAGTTCATAGTACAGTGTCTGGCATGTCGTAAGTAGATACTCTATAGATGGTAGCACTTTATAGATGGTACACGTCATTCATGTATTTAACAATTTTGAAATGACCTGCAATTTTCTTTCATTTTTGGAGACACTCTGACCTATACTCTGACTTCAGATTTCCTCTCTGGTTTAAAAATTTTGTTGTATTATAGTAGCCTTTTTTTCAAAAAAAAAAAAAAAAAAAAAAAGGTTTTTTAGTGCTTACTAAGTAGTCAATAGTCTTGTTATCTTATTTTTTCATGTATTTCATGTCATCAAATCATGGATGTCTAATTTAGGACCCTGATTCTGATTTTCTGATAGGCCAGTACTTGGTGTTTCTTTGCCGAGAAAGTTGGCAACTTGTGTTGGTAGTGTTTGTCAGATTATGTAGGGGGAAGTAAATTTCACATGAGAGTGTTGTTAATAAAATACATTTTATAATAGTAAATGTTTTATCAATTTTTATGAAAACTATCACTTTTTAGGTTTTAAAACCGTTTTTGTTACGTCGTATAAAAACAGACGTAGAGAAGAGTCTACCTCCTAAAAAGGAAATAAAGATTTACTTGGGACTGAGTAAGATGCAACGAGAATGGTGAGCTGTTTTCTTTCCATTAAAATTTATTCGTGTATGATAATTTACTAATATTAGCTTTGTAGTTGTTCAGTTATGCCTTTAGTTCAAAAATTACATTTTAAATTTAAATGGCAAGTTAAGAGTTCAAATATTTTAAGAGAAAATTTGCAAGTATGAGGGGTCTTCAAAAAGTTCACAGAAAGATTTCTATTATCTCTCAATTCCATTTTTCCGTGAATCTTTTGAAGTATGCCCACATTTTATTTACCTTTAGGAAAGAGAATGGGTTTTGGAATCTGTAGATCTGTGTCTGAAGACCATGTGTTGCCTCTTAATAGCTATTTGGCTTGGGCAAGTTACATAACCTAAATTTCTTTTGTGTAAAATGGGGATAATAATACTTAGTTTATGAGGATGATGTTAGTATTAAAGGAGATAATGTCACTGGCATAGTTGGTGGTTATCCTTGCTTTTTCCATTAGTAAAAATAGTAATAATCATAATAATAATGATGATGGTGATGATGATGATGAAAACATCAGTGATTGTGGATATTACAAAAATAGAAGCTGGAATGGTTTGATAAATACAAGCAAAGCAGGAAATTGACAAGGGGAGTCATAAGGAATCATGAATAGAACATGTTAATCATGTAATAATGCTGCTAAAAGGAGCAAAATGTTGCTTATATAAATAAAATTAGATCATATATGAAATATATAAGGATTTCTCTACTATACAAGCCAGTATAGTGTAGAGGTTAAGAGTATATTCTTTGAACTCAGACATATGATCAGACCTTGGCTTTGTCCCTTGTGACCTTGAGTAAGTTGTTTAACTTCTCTTAGCTGCCTGAATTTCTCTCTCTAAAATGGGGATAATACTAGTACATCTCAGAGTTACTGTGAAGACTTAGGGGATGATTTGTATAAAGTCCTTGACATGACACCTGGTGCTTGCACCCAGTGCGAGTTGTCTGTTGTAATTAAACATTATTATTGGTCAGGTGTATACATAGGTCTCTTTTTGCGTGGGTGAAAGTCTGGAAAAGATAATGAAAAATGTTTACAGGATTAGAAAAAATGTCCTGTGAAGGCAAGTATAAGAAATTGAGATTGTTTTTAGCTCAAACAAGTAAAAGTTAGATGCCAACTTTCAGCAAATATTGTAGTTATTGAATAATTATCAGGTATAATTCTCTGAACGATTATCAGCTGATGGTGATTTTTAGTAATGGATAAAGCAGGAGGAAACAGGTTTATAAGCAACATACTAGTTAAAATGTTTGAATTTTCATTAGTTTCTTGTTTCTGCTGATCAGATTTAGTCTAAAATCAAATCTTGTTTATCTTTAAATGGGGATCTAATCTGATTGCCAAAGGAACATTTCTTTATTGTATTAACCTTTCTAATAATTTATGATTAATTATGCTTTAACATTTTAGGTATACAAAAATCCTGATGAAAGATATTGATGTTTTAAACTCTGCTGGCAAGATGGATAAGATGCGACTCTTAAACATTCTGATGCAGCTTCGAAAATGTTGTAATCATCCATATCTGTTTGATGGTGCTGAGCCTGGTCCACCTTATACCACTGATGAGCATATTGTCAGCAACAGTGGTAAAATGGTAGTTCTGGATAAACTGTTGGCCAAACTCAAAGAACAGGGTGAGCAATAAATGTTTAAATTGGCATGGAATAAATTCATATTAATGACTTATATATGAATAAATTTTTCCATATTCACTCATTCACTTGTTCAGCAGACAGTGTTGAGTACTTACTATTTGCCAGGAATTGTTCTATGGGCTGGGAATACAAAGATGCATAAGACAACAGTGTTTGCTTTGGAGAAGCTCACAGTGTACTGAGGAGGAACAGTTGCAGTTCATTGTGATGAGTGCTGTGATATGTTGAGAAACTGGGAGTTGGGAAAGTCTTTGCAGAGATGACATTTGAGGTGAATGCTGGAGAATATGTAGGAGTTAACCATGGGAAAAAGGCGGGGAAGGATTTTCCAGGGCAGTGAAACAGAGGTGTCAAAGAAGTGGGGGAGCTTATGGTGTTTGGGGTAGAGTAGCAGTTGATGAATCTGGGAAGATGGATGGGACCAAATTATGAAAGGTCTTTTAAACCATGCTTTAAGGAGTGACATGACCAGAGTTGTATGTTAGGAAAAGAACCTTGGAAGCAGTGTGGGGGAATCTATTAAAGGTGAGAGAGTAGAAACTGGAGACTAGTTGAGAGACTATTGCAGTAGTGCAGTGAGAGATCCTGTGGACCCATCACTCATCCTTAAGACAAAGTAAAAGCAGACTTTAAGTCATTTCAAGATATGTGGAGGATTTTGAAGACCTTAAAAATGCATAACTCAACAAATGCATCATTCTATATTGCATCCCTTGAAGGTGTGTGTGTGTGTAGTGGAGTTGATGCCAGAGGAGAGGGTCTGGGAGGCCCAATAGTTGACCTCAACCCACCTCATCCTCTTACCAGGTTCTTGTCTCCACCACAGGAAAGAATTCAAGAGTAGAGTCACAGTAGAAGATGAAAACAGGTTTGATGTAACAGATAGGAGTTACAGACTTCACAGAGAAAGTACAGCCTAGCTCCAGAGACTGAGCAGTGCCCACACCAAATGTAAAACAAGAGAAATGCACACTTAAAGTGTAGTACAGAATGCAGGCTGGCTGAAGAGAGCAAGCGGCTGCTTTTTGAAAGTAAGCTTGGTACAAAAAGAAAGAAATACACACTCCACAGGCAGAGTATGTGCTGGCTCTAGGAGAGTGAGCAGCAGCCTTGCCTTCTGACAGGATTCAGCTTTTATAGTTTTGCTATCTAATACACATTAATGCTATCTAATGAATATTCAACTAAGGGGGTGGTTCTGTGTATGTATAACATAGTTTTGCATATGCTCAGTTGGTCTCCTTTTAGGGCATGTTCATTGGTCAAATTCTATCACATGCACTGAACATATTCAAGAATTTTCTGTGCTTTTTAGCACCCCTAGTGAAAGGTCATTCAAAGGATAAACTCCCTTCCACTGAGCATGCTCCACCACTGGGATCACATAAGCCTGTGTAAATTCCTTGCTCAGCTACTGGATTTGAATAAGTCTGCCTGTTGTGGTCTCAATCTCCCTGTGCTGTGCTGAAAATAGGTCCAGTAAGCAACAGTAACTCTCTTCTAGGGGAGGGTCTAGAGGAGGGGATTGAGAACTTGGGGAATGGCTTGAAACCTAGAGGCGTATCCTGAAACCTGAACCCAGGGAAATTGAGCACCTTCTATCTGAGTGATCATGTGCTATATATTTATATTGCATATAATGTTTAATTTTACTTCTGTAACTTTCAAGTTAGTTTTATACACATTGTATAACTTGCTTTATTTTTTTTTTGGTGAAATGTTTTAGGTTCAAGGGTTCTTATTTTCAGCCAGATGACTCGCTTGCTGGACATTTTGGAGGATTATTGTATGTGGCGTGGTTATGAGTATTGTCGACTGGATGGCCAAACCCCCCATGAAGAAAGAGAGGTGAGGAAGAGAAAACAAAATACGACCTCAAAAATCAGAGTTCAATTAAGTAGCATTTTTTATCATGTTAGGTAGTTTTGAACTTTTTCCTTTTCTTCAGCTAGGTGCATTGAATTTCTTGTTTCCATCTCTCTCTCTCTTCCATCTTTAGTTTGGCTTCCATTCTACAGACTCTTTACATGTCATCTTTCCCAAGGTCTTCAAAGGCATCCCCACATATCTGAAGGACACCACAGCATTCCATCCTTATCACCTCTAACCAGTGCTCTCTCTGACTCCTTTGATTGCTAACTCTTTCTCACCTTACTCTCTGACCTCTCAATCTATGTCATTTTCTTTTCTTGATTTGCCTCCTGCAATAGACCCTTGTCATTAGTGGAGTTTTAATGATTGAGATTTTGCTGGTTTATGAACAATCCTAAAGACTCATGAAACGGTAATTTGTAAAGAGAATAATCATGGTTTTATAGAGCTTTTGTAAAAATTAAATGTGACAACATAGGTATGAACTTGGGTCCTGGGACACTAAAAGGTTGATGTACAGGAATGAGTCACGTAGTGAGTAAGGCTACCTACACCCAGTATCTTTCTCAAATTTGGAAATTTTTACAGGATTTTAGATTATCCTTCACAAATGTCATGGGTCTAATGTATTTTAAACTCTTTAAGCACTTTTTGAGCAAGGCTTTGCTAATTTATCTCCTGTTTTTTGTGATCCTTCAGGGTTCTGTCTATGGCTTCTGTTTTAAGTCTATACTCATGTTCTGGGCGAAGATCATGATTTTATGGTATAGTAGAAAATGCACTGAATTTGGTTTCAGAAGATTTGAATTTTAGTGTGAACTTCACCACTTTGTAGCATATGCAAGCCATTTTATTTTCTGAGCCTCAGTATCTTTAATTGTATTATAAGAATAATATTATCATGTAGGCTTCTTTTTTCTGACAAAATTGCTGTGAAGATCAATGGATATAATAGGTATGAATACAGTTTTAAGCTACATAGTGCACTATATACTGCATGTCATGAAATTGCACACAGCCTTTTTTTTTTTCTTTCTCAGCTTTAGGGTCCCTTTTAAGTCTACAAAGACTGTTAGTCCCTCTCCTTCCCTAGCTGCAGTGGTGAGCACTCTTTCTTGTGTGCCTCTTTATTGATTGAAGCCTGGCTATAGCATAGGATGGTGTTCACAGCAAGCACACGAGCCTTTTTCACATTAAGAATTTTACTGCTACCCACTATAGAGAAATAGTTGTGATAACATTTACACATATGGGGATGTTTCAAACCTTACACTATTCCTTGACCCATAGTAGTTTTTTTTTTTTAACTCTGTCTGAGATGGTATCTTGAAGCTTTACTGGGCTTTTGCTGACTTATTCCTAAGAACTGTTTTCTCTGAATGCACATTAAGCATAGGCCCTACAGTACCATTCAAGATGCCCCTTCTTACTAGAATGAAGAGGATACCAAGGCAGAATAACAGGTGCTTTCTGACCTCATGTACCAATTTGCATTTCTGGCTGACCTCTCTGTTTATTGCCTATTAATGTCCAAATTCTTCTGTTTTTTTTTTTTTTTAAATTTCAAATAATGTTCTCCCTTAAGAGACATTTTTTTTTTTTTTTTTTTTTTTTTTTTTTTGTTTTTTGCCGCACCGCGCTCAGCCAGTGAGCACACCGGCCATCCCTATATAGGATCCAAACCCGCGGCAGGAGCGCTGCTGCGCTCCCAGCACCACACTCTCCCAAGTGCGCCACGGGCTGGGCCCCCTTAAGAAACTTTGAATTACAGGTATTGACTTTCAATATAGCAAAGTCAGAGCTGTTCATTTTTTCTTGGAAATGCTCTGCTTTCCCATTATGTTGTCCACACTGTCGTTTCATCTACTTGCCCAATGAGAAGGGGAAGACCACATTTGATTCCTTACTCTGATTGTGTGCCAGCTGTGAATAGATAATCCTTTCCCGGTAGCTCTCAGATTTGCCCTTTTTCCATTATTGCAGCTAAATGCACCTACCTAAGGCCAGTGGTCATTCTCTGACTTAGTTCCTGTAACCTTTTACTTAATTGGCCTCCTCTTTTTCAAAGGGAAAGGAACCATCATTTGTCAAGCAACTACTATAAGCTAGGCAACTTAAAGCTCCAATTGAATTCTCCCAGCAGCCTGGTAAAGTGTTGGTATAATTTTCTCAATTTGGAACTGTGTCTCAGAGAGGTTAAATGCTTGCCCAGAATCACAGCTGTAATAAACAGTAGAGTTGTGATTCACGCCCAGTTTGTGCTATTTCCTCTACACCAAGGTGCCTCTCACTACACCATGCTGCTTTCTATACTGCCCCCTTTATGTGCTCTACTGACTGTGGCAGTGGGAGTCACCTCTGCCTACAACTTTGACCTTGCCATCCCATTCATTTGATAAAAAAATGATTTCCTGTGGTTCCTCCTTATACAAGTAATATATAATTGCTGAAGGAAATCAGAAAATAAAAGTGTTTCTGGCAATCTTTATGTATATGTAATAAGTAATTGATAGCATACTATATATACAGTTCAGTATCCTGATACTTTTTACTCAACATTATATTGCACTTCTCTATGTTAGTAAAAAAAAATCATTGTAAAACTAATTCTAACATTTCATCCTATGGATATACTATAAGTAATTTATCTCCCTGTCATTGATCAGTTGTTTCCAGTTTTTCTCTATTATGAATAATGCTATGGTGAAAGTCCTTGTACATAAATTTTTGTGCACATTTATGATTATTTCCTTAGGATAAATTCCTAAAATTCATTACTGGGTCAAAGGGTATGAACATTTTTTAAGGCTCTTGATGCATATTGCCAAATTGCTTTCCAGAAAGGTTGTACCAATTTACACTCCCAGCAGCAATGTATGAGAGTGCCCGTCTCACTGCCCCCTTGTCAACATTGAGTATTATCATTTTTTTAATCTTCAAAAAATGGTATTATGATTATGTTGGTTCAGTTTGCATTTATTTGATTACTAGTGAGATTGAACATTATTTTTTTTTTGTTTTAGCCATTTGTATTTATT
Source organism: Galeopterus variegatus (assembly GCF_000696425.1). Lineage (NCBI taxonomy): Eukaryota > Metazoa > Chordata > Mammalia > Dermoptera > Cynocephalidae > Galeopterus > Galeopterus variegatus. The sequence continues at coordinate 442,296 of NW_007726890.1, forward strand.
CTTCTGTGAATTGTCTGCTCCTTTTTTTTTTTTTTTTGGGTCATTTTACTGTTAATCTTAGTGCTTTTCTAATTAATTTGTTTAAGATATTTATGTAGTAAGTATATTAACATCCCATTCGTTTTTAGGATTCTTTACTAAATATCCCTGGATTGCCTCCCTGATTTTCCTCGTTACTTTCCTGTGTGTCCCTTGTTACCATACTGATATAAATCATCTTACCTTCCGCTTGATCTGTTGCTCTCATTCTCATTTTTAAACCTTTTGCTCTCTTGGCTGATCTTCTAAACTCTACCTTCTTTATTGATCCTTCATAATAGAGTTGAGATTTTTGACATTTTACCCCCCAGAAATAATTCAGCTCTTACTCAGTTAAAACATTTTCACTATTATTGTTTTAAAATAAAGTAAATGAATTATTATTTGGTTAGTTAAGTTTGTCTGTATGATTGTTCTAAGTTTGTGTCTATTGATGTAAGCTTTTAAAGATTGGGAACTTCATTTATGTAATATAATTTCTACAGCAATTCACACAGTACAGTATATAGATAGATACTTAAATATTTTTGAAGATGGAAGAATATTATAACGTGTATTTATAAAGAGTATTATAAGGTATATAAAGATTTTCTGTATGCATGTTAAATTTTTAAATTTATTTGAATTTATTTATATAATTTGATTTTTTTTCTCCTTTTCTATCTTTTCGTCAATTAAAAAAAGGAAGCAATAGAGGCCTTTAATGCTCCTAATAGTAGCAAATTCATCTTTATGCTGAGTACCAGGGCTGGAGGTCTCGGAATTAACTTGGCAAGTGCTGATGTGGTTATACTGTATGATTCAGACTGGAATCCACAGGTTGATCTACAAGCTATGGTCAGTATTCTTTAATGATGTCAGAAATTTATCATAGTTCACAATACTATTGTTATTTATACAACACAAAGGTAATTTATAATAAAAGAGTAACAATTTTTGGGAGGTTTTGTAGAGTTGATCATTCTGGAAAACAAAGTTGCTGTGCTAAATGCAAAAACAAACAGAAGAAATGAAAACAAACAAACATATCCCAAATCCAACTACAGCATTGATGAGTCGATTTTTGCTTTTATCATGAAACAGAAATATTAGTTTTTTACTCATTTCTAAAGATCAAAGAGGATACATACAGTTGTTTAATGAAAAGAGTTAAAAAATCAATCTCATTATTATTCTGCTTAACAAATAAGTATATTAAATTCTTTAGTACTGAAACTGGGAGAGGTAGGATTTTAACTTTTGTAATAAGAAAATTGGGAGAGAAGATAAAAAGGTAAGAAAGGAATGTATTCTAGGAAAACATTTGCTTGTTATTTGCTACTTACTATCCGAAAACTGTTCTACACTTTTTAAAGAAGCTTTTTCAGGGAGCTATTTCTGTTACACTTTAGTGTCATCATGACACTAAAGATAACCTCTTTGATATTTTGGTGTCATTTATTGAACTAAAGCTACAACTTCTCTCAATGTGACTCATATTTTAAGATAATTTCAGAATTAAAAAGATGCAAAACAGCTGTGTATTCAAAATCCCAAGAAGTTATGGGATAGTTGTCTTTTTGGAAGCAGTAAAAAGTCATATGCCAATGAGGCATAACTTACAAGTTCTTCCTTTTATAATAGAGAATTAAAAAATGTTGACCACTGGGACATTTAAAAATCAATATGCTTTGGCATAATTATTAGTACTTTAGCATGGAATTGAACTACCTGTTTGATATGACTAAGCAGGAGTAAGCCCCAGTAAGTTACAAGGTTACTGAACTGGAAAATCTGACGGTGATAGCACTTCATTTCCTTAAAAGTGTTAGAGTACAGCTGATCTTGCCGGATTTATTGGTTTGAGTTAAAATATTGCATTCTCTTTTAATGTGCTGTGTTGAAATTTTGTTACTAGGTTCCATTTAGTACAAAGGCTGTTTTGAACCTTTTTTCTATGATTTTTTTTTTTTGCCTCTACTACCTTCCCTTCTTTAAAAGGAATAAGAAAGAAAGATAGACCACAATAAAATGTTGAACTTTCAGGAGAGAACAGACCTGTAGTTACTAGAGTTGGGAAAGGGGGGCGGGGGGGGGGTGGGGGGTAATTGAGTAAGGGATACAAAGAATAATTATGATTTATAATGATGAACATGCTAATAATATTGATTTGATTATCACATACTGTACACAAATACTGATAGTCAACTTTGTACCCCATAAATATGTATGATCATAAATAAATAAATAAATTTTTCAGGGGGGAAAAACCACTCTCCCTACATGTGTTTATATTACCAAAAGTTGCCACCTGTCACCTTTAGCAATTATAACCCAAAGGACTAATTCTAGACCACTATATAGTAAGGATATTAATATCCCGTTATTTTTTTACGACCCTTTACTATATACCCTTGAATTGCCTCAGTAAGTAGAAAGAACCACTTGATGATGAAATAAAGCAGACTTTTGCCACCATAGCAACTCTTGCTGAATACTTTGTTCCTCACTTATAAAACTCTTAGTTTGGAAGATGTGTATATTTAGTGACTTAAAGTTACTTAGTAACTCAATCCAGAAGCTTTCTCTTCTCATCTTAAAGGGACTTTGCCTTTTGTCCTGGAAGTTTCTCATTAATGGTATAGTATAATATTTGCAGATTTCGTTGTTACTAGGGGTCTTTAGATATTCTTAATATTCATCATCCTTCTTTCAAACATGGAAGGTCTAGAAAGCTATATTACTAATTTTATTTTCAGAATTTTACTGCATATGATGGCTATACTTTAAATTTTATCCAGAATATCCAATAGCTTATATGGGGACTCTTTCTACTAGGATCGAGCACATCGTATTGGTCAGAAGAAGCCAGTACGTGTATTCCGTCTCATCACTGACAACACCGTTGAAGAAAGGATTGTAGAAAGAGCAGAGATAAAACTGAGACTTGATTCAATTGTTATACAACAAGGTATTTATATGTATAATCAGGTGGTTTTCACAAAAAGACGTGCAGGTCTCTTCAAAGGAGATTACTTTTAACAAAGATTGACCAAAACTTGCAAACTTAGAGAAAGTCACTTTTAAAAAATGCTAATTGAAATCTTCCTAATTGAAACATTTGCACTCAATATGGGGAGTAGTTGAACATCACTAGCTTATATAGTTGAATACTGATAGCCTGCCTTTTGAAGTATTATTGGTATTATTAAATATTACTGGTATTATTTAGCAGATAAAATGTCCAGTTTTAAATTTTTTTAAACGTGTATTAGAGGTTGCCTTTTCTTCTCTTCCAGAAAAGATATGAAAAACAAAGTTTGAACATGAAAAATTTTTTCTTTCCTTCTGGGTTTTAACTTAATTTTACAGAAGGAAATTCATATTGAACTAGAAAGTATGGTAGAAGAAAAACTTGTAAGCTTGTTTATAAAACAAATAACTTTACAGCTCACTAATTTTTTCTTTTGTTGTTCTTAAAAAGCTTTATGTACGGTTAAATGCAGTAGTGTCTGATTAGAAGTATTATGCTAGGCTTTCTTTGGAATATGATTGATAGAATATTTACAATTCTAATTTTTATTATTAGGAAGACTCATTGACCAACAGTCTAACAAGCTGGCAAAAGAGGAAATGTTACAAATGATACGTCATGGAGCCACCCATGTTTTTGCTTCTAAAGAAAGTGAGCTGACAGATGAGGACATTACAACTATTCTGGAAAGAGGGGAAAAGAAGGTTAGTTAAAATGGCATTTTATTTCCATGATGGATTGCTTTAAAATCAACATACATTAGCATACTTATTATACTTGCATTGTACTGACCTACAGATTTCAAATAACTCATGTTCTCTCTGAGAACTTGTAGATTTATTTCCAGCAGTGGATTAGGATTTTTTTTTTTTTTTTTTTTTTGTGTGTGTGTGTGTGTGTGTGACAAAGACTAAGAGCCAGAATTTAAAGTTAAATGACACTGTACCCCACAATATGTACAAGTACATGTTAAAATATTTTGAATTAAAAAAATAAATAGAATTGAGTGACCTTATGCCTCATGCTTATTGAAAATACTGTACTTAAAAGCCGTGTAAAATTTGTGTTTAATCACATGTGTAAGAACTGTGATTTTGTGATTTTTTTTTTGCACTAGATTGGAAATAGTCTACTGATACATTGTGTTAATTGAAAATCTTTTGTAAACATTGCGTGAAATATTAAAGCATTGCAGGTTGAACATCCCTAATCCGAAAATATGAAATTCAAAGTGCTCCAAAATCCTAAACTTTTTGAGCATTGACATGATGCCACAAGTGGAAAATTCCGCACCTCTGGTCCTGAGCATTTTAGATAAGGGATATTCAACCTGTAATGGTAACGATGAAGATGATGTTAAAACTGTAGAAGTGTGTACATTCGTAACGGAACAAGGAATTGTGTCACTTTATAAAATCAAAAAGAGACTTCTAAGACAAAAACTGTTGTCAATGAGGTCGATGACTCTGGAGGAAACATTTAAAAAAGCTACTGAGCAGAATGCCTCCTCGTCCCTACAGGGCCCACTTCCTGGTCCCCCGCCTCCTTCTGGTGTTTCTTCTCAGCTGGAAAACTAAAATACAGTGTACAGTAACCTTTTAATCAAAACACAGCATTGTGGGTAGAGACTGAAAGGCTGCCGTTGTTTGCTGGTGCTATTGTTTAACAGCTGATAAAGGTATTCTGGTGACGCTACTGTGTTACTTAGTTACCCTGAAGATACTATTTTTTTTTACTGTTAAGTACCTATGTCTGAATAAATGTAAGAAAATGATTGTTTATTAGTAGCATATAAATTCAGAGTCAGGAACGATGGTGATGCCAAACAACCACAGATTGTCCACATGGGTGGCTGAGATAGTGACACCTTTGCTTTCTGATGCTTCGATGTACATGAACTTTGCTTCATGCACAAATTATTAAAAATATTGTACAAAATTAACTTCAGGCTGTGTGTATGAGGTGCATATGAAACATAAATGAATTTTGTGTTTAGACTTGGGTCCCATCCCTAAGATATCTCATTATGTATATGCAAATATTACAAAATCTGAAAAAATCTGAAATCTGAAACACTTCTGGTCCCAAGTATTTCAGATAAGGGATACTCAACCTGTATTTGTTAAAGCATAATAAGTTGTCTCAGAATATTGTGATTTTGTGTTTAATTTTTTTCACAAATTATGGATAATTTCAAACATAAGCAAAAGTAGGCAGAATAGTATAATGAGCTCCCATGTACTTAATGCCCATTTCCAGCAACTGTCAACCAGTCCTGCCGTCCTGGATTATTTTGAAGAAAATCCCAGACTTATCATTTCAGCTGTAAATATTTCACTATGTATTTCTAAAATATAAGGATTCTTTTAAAAAACATAATCATTATACCATTGTCCCACCTGGAAAACCCCAATAATTCTTTAATAACATCAAATATGCAGTTAGTATTCAAATTTTTAATTGTTTTATAAAGTTATACTTTTAAAAAGTTTTCTCTTTTTAAAAAGCAAAATGCAGGTCAGGTCTGCACATTGCCGTTGATTGATATGTTAATCTGTATCTTTTTAAATCTGTAGGCTCCCTTCCATTTATGTCTTCTTTTCCATGTAATTTATTTGGTGAAAGAACCTGGGTTGTTTGCCTTTTGAGTTACTCACAGTGTGGATTTTTCTGATTCCATCTCCATGGTATATTTTACCATGTTGACTAATTATCCTGTAAATTGGCTGAATTGCTTTTTATTGGTTTGTTTTTTGAAGATTTTTTGTTTTTGAGGTCATATCTTGCGTTTTGAACAATCTTGTGTTAGTATGTTTCATACTGGTATGCAAAATGTGTTGTTTTACTTCAAGTTTGCCTTTATTTTAGCATTATTTGTTTGTCCCATTAAAATTATGTATGTGATAGAAATTATAATATGGCTACATCTTCAGCGATGAAAGATTTTAAAGAGTACCTAAGTGAGAATACTTGGGAAGCACCATTTACGTATTTAAAATACTTTGGGCAAGTTAAATTTATGTTCAAGTTTGATGTTCACATTGCATTCTTACCTTGTAAACTAACAGACTGGATATTTCGTGTCAAAACCTGACTTTTACAAGGTAGCGAGTCCACAGATAGTTACAAGTAATTCAGTGATAATTTTCTTATTTCAATGTATTCAACTTTAGACTGCAGAGATGAATGAACGCTTGCAGAAAATGGGAGAGTCTTCTCTAAGAAATTTTAGAATGGACATTGAACAAAGTTTGTACAAGTTTGAAGGAGAAGATTATAGAGAAAAACAGAAGGTAACTTTTTACTCTCAACCATTAGTCCCTCACATTAGCATTTCTCCCCATAACAATTATAAAATAACACTGGCATTATCTATTATGATACTCTGCTATAGAGTGAAATTTGATGTAGGTCAAAAGATTTCATGCAAAGGCTAACTTTAATATATTTTGCTGGTTTATTATTATTAACATCACTGTCATCACCACCATCATCATCATCAGCATTGTCATTTTTGCTGCTACTGCTACTACTTTTGTTACTGAGAAGCAGATAGCATTGTGTTCCTGAACTCGAGCTGAAATCTCAACTCTATCACTAATCAAGTCACTTGGAGTACTCAGTTTTCTCACTTATTAAATGAAGGGTATAGTAGTTATATCTTAGAGTGATTCTGATGATGAAATGAGTTAATATTCATAAATACTCATAAAGTAATTAAACCAATGCCTGGCACTTGGTATTAACTATATGAGGAATGATATTATTATTAACATTTAGTTACTTAAATGTCAGAAGACTTGTTACATGTGGTCTCATTTATCATTTATAAAATAATACCTTGTCTTACACTACATGGACAGCAAGGGTCTGTTGAAGAAATGGGGGTTTTATTTATTTTGTAAAAAAAACAAACAAAAAACCACAAAAACAAAAACTTTTTATTTTGAAATGACTTTAGACTTAGAGAATGGTTGTGATAATAGTACAGATTTCACACGTATCTTTCACTCCAGTTCCCTAATGTTGACAACTTATATGTTAGTATAATTATCAAATCCAGGAAATTAACACCAATTTTTCCCCTTGGTGTCCTTTTCCTGTTCCAGGGGATCCAATCTAGGGTCCCACATTGAATTTAAAAAACAAAACAAAACAAAAAAACCCCTTTATTTTTAAGAACAGTTTTAGGTTCACAGCAAAATCGAGTGGAAAGTACAGAGTTCCCACATACCCCACTTTTCCATGCACAGCCTCCCCACTATCAACATCCCATACCAGAGTGGTACATTTGTTACAATGAACCTGTGCTGACACATCATTATCACCCAAAGCCCATAGTTTACATTAGGATTCACTCTTGGTGTTGTACGTTCCAGGGGTTTGGACAAATGTATAATGGCATGCATCCACCATTGTAGTACCATACAGAATAGTTTCATTGCCCTAAATATCCTCTGTGCTACATGTATTCATCCCTCTATCCCTTCAAATGATGGCAATCACTGATATTTTTACTGTCTTCATAATTTTGCCTTTTCCAGAATGTCATATGTTTGTATGTAGCCTTATCCGATTGGCTTCTTTCACTTCTTAACATGTGCTTAATGTTCTTTCATGTCTTTTCTGGCTTGATTGCTCATTTCTTTTTAGTGCTGAGTAATATTCTATTGCCTGGATATACCACACTTTATCCATTCACCTACTGAAGCACATCTTGGTTGCTTCCAAGTTTTGGTAATTTTGTATAAAGCTGCTATAAACATCTGTGTGCAGGTTTTTTGTGGACATAAGTTTTCAACTCTTGGGTAAATACCAAGGAGCATGATTGCTGGATTGTATGGCAAGAGTATGTTTAGTTTTGTAAGAAACTGCCAGACTGTCTTCCATAGTGGCTGTACCATTTTGCATTTCCACCAGCAATGAATGAGAGTTCCTGTTGCTCCACATCCTCGTTAGCATTTGGTGGTGTCAGTGTTCTGGATGTTGGCCATTTTAATAGGTGTGTAGTGGTTTCTTGTTGTTGTTTTAATTTGTAATTCCTTAATGACATATGATGTTGAATTTCTTTTCATATGCTTATTTACCATCTGTATGTCTTCTTTAGCTCAGGTCTTTTGCCCATTTTTTAATTGGGTTGTTTTCTTATTGTTGAGTTTTAAGGGTTCTTCGTAATTTTGGATAATGGTCCTCTCTCAGATATGTCTTTTGCAAATATTTTCTCCCAGTCTGTGGCTTATCATTGTCTTGACCCACATTGCATTTTTATTAGTGTATATCCTTAGTCTCTTCTGCTCTATGACAGTTCCTCAATCTTCACTGTTTTTCATGCCTTGACATTTTTGAAGACTACTTGTCAGTTATTTTGTAGTTTATTTTTCACTTTGAGTTTGTCTGACATTTTCTCATGATTTGATTGCATAGGCATTTCTGGTAAGAATACCACAGAAAGGATGTTATGTGCTTCTCAGTGCATCATATCAGGGAATATATGATGTCTATATATCTTATTACTAGTGATGTTAACCTTGATCGCTTAGTTGAAAGGGAGTCTGCTGGGTTTCTCTGTCGTACAGTTACCATCTTTCCCTTTGTAATTAATAAATATCTTGGGGGAGATATTCTGAAGAACTTCTACCCACTGATTATATTATCTATTGGTGGAGCTTACCTGCAACAGTTATTATTGTGGTGTATGGACTCATAGGTGTTTATTTCATTTCTTGAGTTACAATCCAAATGTATTAGTCCGTTTTGTGTTGCTATAACAGAAATACCTGAGACTGGGTAATTTATAAAGGAAAGAGGTTTATTTGGCTTACGATTCTGGGACAGCTGCATCTGGCATGGGCCTCAGGCTGCTTCTCCTCATGGCGGAAAGTGACAGGCAGCCAGCAGGTACAAGCAGATCACATGGCGAGAGGAAGCAAGAGAGAGAAAGCAAGAGAGGGAGAGAAGGTGTCAGGGTCTTTTTAAGCAAGGAGCTCTCGTGGGAACTAATAGAGTGAGAACTCACTCATTAATCCCACCCCTCCCCCAGGGAGAGCATTAATCCATTCATGAGGGATCTGCCCCCATCTCAATCAGTTTCCAACACTGCCACATTGGAAATCAAATTTCCACGAGTTTTGGAGGGGACAACACATCCAAACCACATCACCAAAATATATGTAATGATAGAATTCTATCATTATTTATTTTGTTACTCAAATGGTTCCATAGAGCTGTTATATTTTTGAACTGACAGAAATGAATTTCATTGAAATAAAAAAAAACTCATTCTTACTGAAAAATGATTGATTTTACTGAAAAATGAGAGGTGAGCATTGTATTAGTTTGTATTGCAGCTAGTATGCTGATAATGCTTTGTTGCTGTTATTGTTTCTGATAGATTTTAGTTTCTTGACTTATATCTATCTACTTGTTTTATGTATAATCTTAACTCAGACTGCTTATGTTTTATCCTACTGAGATGGAGGTGATAGCCTGTCTCCACAGTGTAGAAATTACCTTCCTAATATGCTTTTTAGATCTCATTATGTGATATGAATTTTATTAATTTTACAATTATTCCTATGGGCTTATGGGTACTAGGTACGTTTTATAAAGTGGAAAATATTATACAATGGAGTCTAAATTTCAATGGAGCTTCTTATCTGCATTTTTGGAGGAAAATTATTATTATTTTTGATGGCTGGCTAGTAGGGGATCTGAACCCTTGACCTTGGTGTTATCAGCACCATGGTCTCCCAAGTGAGCTAACCAGCCAGGCTTAGAGGAAAATTTTAGCAAAATAATGATGCACAGATACAGAGAAAGTTTAATAATAATTATGATGACTTGTATTTTTAGAGGAATAACTGGCTAATAGTAATGTCTAATATTAGAATTTTTTTCTGAATAGACTGAGCTGAGATTATATTTTATTTCTCTCTTTTTATATTTTCTAGATAGGTTCTTAAAATAGGTTCAAATAATCCATTGAAGAGAATTGGAGTCCTGAAAGAATATTGTTTATAAATCATGGGAATTATACATTGAGGTAGATTTTCATATATGATTTGTTGAACCAGTTGCATTAATTTACCAGGTATGGTCATAAAGTAAGTCATAATGGCTGACGTTAATCCTGAGTAAATTAACTTGAATAAATTAGTATTAATGTACTTTTGTTTAAAACAAACTAATTCAGCATAATTTATTATACTTTTGAAATTTCAGGAATTGGCCTTATTTAATGTTTATTTCAAATTTGAATACCTAACCTTCAAACAAATATAGGCTAAAATGGCCAAATACATTACTTTTAGAAAGTTAGTTTAAATGATTATTAATTTATTTTCACTCCAGTTGAGAAAGATAAAATATTAGTTATTTATAAAATATCTTTTCCATTACTATTACCTCACATTAATCAGTCTGAAAAAAAAGCAAAATTCGTTTCACTGTTGTGGGTATTTCTAATTTTACTTAGACATCACTTTATAATATTTATATCATGTAGACCCTTAGAGTTAGAAAAGGACTTAAAGATTATTTGCTCTAACCTTTCTTGTAATTAAAAAATCTCATCTATAGCATCTAGGACAGGTATCCAGCCTGTTTGAACACTGTAGTGTTGGGAATCTTACCTTTCTCGGGATTGTTTGTTTCACTGTTTTATATTCTCTAGTTCTCAAAAAACTTCTTATTTGACTTATAAGGTCCTTGATGAAAGAGATTATTTTATTCATCTTTGTATCCCTGACACTTACTTGCATTTAATACAGTAGATACTTAATGCATGGTTATTAAATTATATTGAGTAGCAATCTACTTTAACTTTCCACATTGATTTTAATCTTAGGGATCAACAAAGAACTGTGTTCTTTTCTATTTGATAGACTTTCACATATGTGAATGCCACTATTATGTCTGTCATTTGTCTTTACTTCTCTAGACACCGTGAGAGTTTGTAGATCTCTGACAATTCTGCTTATCTTAGTTTATCATCCACTCTTAAAATATAATGCCAAGGTTGGATTCCAGCCCTTAAATAAGATCAAATAGAGTGGGACCATTAGTGGTAGATCAATTGCCTCTTTTAGGCCATTAATGGTATATTTTACTTAAAGGCTTAGGCTAGGCACTGTGAAATCAAGAAAAACACGTGAGTTAGAGAACCATTCCTCAGACTCCAGAACTTCGTATTGTCATTTTGTCTGTTGATTGTTAAATTTTATTTTCTGGGTAGTAAGGGAGTAAAATTTTGTAATGCTACCAAATCATTGTTTACATTACTTTGGATGTTTAATAATGCCTTGTGTTTAACTCTTGGCAGTTTACATGTACTGTATATGGTCTCATTTAATCTTCAGGGTAGGTATTATTATTTTCATTTTACAGATGGAGAAAATAATTTCCCCAAAGTTATACAACTGGGGAAGTGGCAGACCCTGGATTTAAATCTAGGTCTTTCTGATTCCACTGACTTATCCCACTGTACCACAGCTCCCTTTCCAGGTCTTATTTTACCATTTCATTTGATTTGAAGGGATATATGCCTGTCATGTTGATATTCCTTATTTACCTCTCATGTCCATTTTCTAATTCATACACTTACCACAGTTGTCAGAATCAGTGTTACTCTTTTTTCTCTATTAGCTTCTATTTATTTATTTAATTTGACATAAAATACTAAACAGATTATGAGAGTTCTTCTCGATTACTAAGGGAGAACTAATCTTCAAACCTTTCAAACAACAACAACAAAAACATCTTTACATCTAAACTTGATGTACAATACAAGGTTTTGGAATGTTGGGGGTGTAATTGTGGTTTATGAACCAAGTTTTGATTCTTTCTAATGGCTTTGGTTTTCACATGCTTCTGCAGCTTCAATGTACTCGGTTTTGGTAAAACTGTTTGGAGTAATTAAACCCCTTGTTCTTGTTTGTTGTGTATAGCTTGGTACGGTGGAATGGATTGAACCTCCTAAACGAGAACGCAAAGCAAACTATGCGGTGGATGCCTACTTTAGAGAGGCTCTGCGTGTCAGCGAGCCAAAGATTCCGAAGGTAAAACAGTCCAGTCCAGTTTTATGTTCTATGCTAGATTTCTCGTGTAACATGGTCTGTGATTCCGATTTACTTATATTATTGCCAAATCATTGTCCCTACAATAGAACAAAAAAGTACTTGATAGGGCGCAGCCATGTAAATGGATTCCAATTGTATTTATTTTTCCATATATCGAAGAAATAGTAAAAGATAAGTATGTTCACTGCATGTACTGAAAACATATAATAAATGTAATGCATTTTCCCCTCACAGGCTCCAAGGCCTCCAAAACAGCCAAATGTTCAGGACTTTCAGTTTTTCCCACCACGTTTATTTGAGCTCTTGGAAAAGGAAATTCTTTATTATCGGAAGACAATAGGCTACAAGGTAATTTTTCAGTTTTTTAGATTAGTGTAATATAATCTTTTAACATAATATAATCTATTAAGCTACACAGAAGGTGTTACATTTTAATGTTAGAGAATGTAAGAATAAATCAAAACAGTGATGTTTTTAAAACCAAGAAGGAGGTTTATGGAGAAGTAAAGCATCAGACTACTGAACTGCCAATAGGATCATCATTAAATGGGATTAATGGAGAATTATTCATTATTTCAAATGGTAACAATAACATTTTTAATAATGCTAGTGTTTGAGTGGTCAAAGAATATAGAGAAAGAACAGTAGGTATGGGTTTAATTAGAAGTGAATGTTGATACATTATAGGACATTTTTGAATATTTTCCTTAATAGGACCAATAAATATATTTTTGTGCTTATTTCTCACAGGTTGATGAAAGCCTTATTAATGGTTAGTAGATTGTGGTCACTTAGGTGTTAAAGATAATGATAAACCTGATAATGAATTATATAATTTTAAAACGATCTTTTGGAATTCAAAATTCATATTTATATAGGCAGATAGGGACCTATTTTTAGTGAGTGAAATTTAATGTTTGTCACACTAAATTGATCATATTAAGAGATTAAACACACCAAAGGTTGTTTCCATATGTTCAAATTGACTTCCTAGTGAATGGAGTGGGATGACTAAAGCTATAGTAATGACTAGTATAAACTGAATTACAAAAATATTAACAGTATTGTAATTTTATGAAGTTTTCTGTTTTATAAGTAGGAAGCTATGTTTTTAAATTTATTTTGTGAAACTTTATCACAATGGGAACTATGAGGGTACTTCAGAAAGTTCGCAGAAAAATAGAATAAAAAGATACTATTCTCTCCACAAACTTTTTGAAGACCCTTTGTATGACCAATTTTATTTTTTATTTTTTGGCAGCTAGCCAGTAAAAGGGATCCAAACCCTTGACCTTGGTGTTACCCGCACCATGCTCTGACCAAGTGAACTAACTGGCCAGTCCTTTTGAATGTCCAAATAGTTTGACTAGTAGCTGGAATGTGGTAAAGCTCCATGTTTATAAGATATTTAGTTAGTTCATTTATATTTTGGAATTTGAGTGGACCTCTAGTGTTTCTGCTATTTGTCCAGAGTGGGAGCATTACTATTTGAATAAGAGCAAAAAAAGAAAAAGCATTGCTTCCTATTTATATACCAAAGTTTAAAAATATATAAATAAGAACAAAAAACTTAAGGGGAATATGAGTGATTAGTTACAGTCTAGTTAGGGAAATATGATTAAATTTGAATGTATTATTAAACTAATAGGACTGAATAAAATCCTTCTTAGGAAATTGTGGAAGAGTAAAGTAAACATGGTTGAGTATTCAAACCAGGTATAAAAACAGTTTCAAAGAAAGTGAAAACTGTGATATGCCAGAATAAGCAGGCAAGTTATAGTTCAAAATGCAAAATAAAAGTAGTAAAATTAATAACAAAGTAGTTAATAAGATTGGACAAAATAAAAATTAAAAAAAAATAAAAATAAAAAAAAATAAAAAAAAATAAAAAAAAGATTTTATGAGGTAAACACATATGAGTATATAGCATCATATTAAGGTGTATCAGTCTGTTTCTGTTGCTTATAACAAAATACACAGAATTGGTGATTTATAAAGAAAACAAAATTTATTGCTTACAGTTTTGGAGACTGGGAAGTCCAGTCCAGGGAACACATTTAGTGAAGGCCTCGGTGGTGGCGACAGTGATCCAGGGGTCTCACATGGCAGAAAATAGCAGAGCAGAGAGAGGGCAGATTCTTTGTGCTTCCCTTTTGAAGCCCGTGACCTCCGTTATTAATCCATTCACCATGGCATGGTCCTACAATCTAAACACCTCTTCAAGGCCCCACCTTTCAATTAACCATTAGAGGATTTCTACCCTTTTAACACTGTCACAGTGGGGGTCAAGTTTTGGAGGGACACTTTAGGTTTTAGGTTTAGAACATTCTTTTCTGTTACTTTTATTGACTGTTATTAGTGAGACTTGAAAGGAGAATTAATTAAAATGTTAGACTTCAGCTAGTCATAAACCAAATATTTGTGTAGAGCATTTTATAATTTACGAAATGCTTTAACACATACTTTATTTGATTTCTAAGAACCTCATGAAGTAGGTATTATCATCTCCTTGTAATAGGTGAGGTAACTGAAGTTCAGAGAGTTTGTTAACTGACCTTGTTCAAGGTCACAAAGCTAAACAGCATTGCCTTGGATGCTGGTCTCATGCCCAGCTTCTTGGTATTCATATGCTCTGCTCTTTCCATTCCAACATTCTGGACTCTTTCCACATGTGATATAACCCTTCTTTCTGCAGTCCTAAATAAGGACTGTGTTTATAGTGTTGTGGCATGTCGTTTGGGGGGTGGGCCAAGTGGTAGTCAAGCAGCAGCAATAAAAAAAAAAAAAAACTTTGATGATATAACTGTTTATGCTCTTCTTTGGAGATCCTGAAATTTTATTCCCTGTGATAATTACGATGCCTACCCCGTTCTGGCCATGGCTCCAGTTTGAATGTGAACAGTGCTTCTCATTACAGGTGGTTTGTGGTTAGGGGTGAGATCTTACAGTGACTCCTTTGGTGCTGGCCAGCTGGAAGGAGACGGAGGAGAGAGGAAAACTCAGAAGACAGAGGAATGAAGGGAGAGCTGCGAAGCACAATAGAAGGGAAGAGGGTGAAGGAGAGGTGGAATGAGGGAGAAAAGGAATGACTAGGGAGATGGCATGGAATTCATGCTATTGCATCCCATCTCCCAGAAAGAAGCAACCGGAGAGAGAATGAGTGAAAGGAGGACTTCTTATTTTCAGTTATTGCCTGTTTATTGAGTACTTCTCTGTGCCAGGTGCTGTGCCAAGTACTTGGGATAAAGCAGTGAATAAGACACACAAGGTCCTTCATCTTGTGAATTCTAATGGAGGAAACAGACATTAAACGGATACCGTGGTGTACCGATGCCAATATTTGCGTGTTTCTGCGCTTACTAAGAGTGCTAGGGGGGCAGTATAACCTGGGTATCTAATGTGGACTGGGAGATGAAGGAAGTATTCCCCACGGAAGTGTCATGTAAGCTGAGATCAGAGCGATGTGAATTAGCCACAGGAAGTGTGGGAAAGAAGAGCTGCGGTGGGGAATCTCATGTGCAGAGCTGTGGAGGTGAGAAGAAGGATGGCCCGTTTTGGGGACTGCAAGAAGGTGGTGTCGCTAGGGAGTGGTAAGGAGGAGAGAGACTTGAGATGAGGCTGGAGAGGGGGTAGAGTCAGATCATGTGGAGCCTTCAATGACCTATAGAGTTGAACTGAGCTTTCGATCAAGGAAAAACCTTGGTATGTTTTTAAGTTAGGGAAGTGGGTGGGTGAGTGGTGAAATAATAATAGCAGATACTTATTTAGTCCTACTTATGTTACTTACTGTTCTAAATTCTTTGTAAATATTAGCTCATTATCCTCATAACAGCCCTGGAACTACATCCTTATTTTACAGATGAGGAAACTTAGTCATAGAGAGGTTGAGTAATTTGCTCAAGATCATACAAGTTATAAGTGGTGAAGTGTGATCAGTTTAATTTTTAAAAGATAACTCTGGCTGTGATGCAGAAAATGGTGAGTTTAACAAGGGAGAACAGCCAGGATGCTGTTGAAGTATCAGAAAGAGGGAAGATCGTGGCAACGTGGGTGGTGGTGGTGGAAGGAAAACTGAGCCTCTACTACTCTACTCCTGGCCTTGTGCTCTCTTCAGCCCTGTCCTGAATTGCCTCTGTATTGTCTTGAGACGTGCCTTGATTCTCCCTATGCATACTTAGCTGAGGATTTACAAGACAAATAAGCATACATTCTGGATGTTGGTTCTTTCTGAACCTTGTCTCTTCCATTCTTTACCAAGAACTATGGACTGGAGCTGAGGTGGGTTCTTTAATTGATTGGGTTTTGTGTTTGAGTTTAGAGTGTAGATGGATTACATGGAATGTTAATCATCTGTAAAATCTTTCTTTCAAGGATGGTGTGATACATAACTGTTAGACATATCTTCTCAAAGGATATCTAGCACTGGCTTCCTCTCCATACTTCCAGAAAATTCACTGGGGCCACAAAGTGAATGGAGCACTAGTTTATTCTCAGATGAACAAAACTGCTGTAGTGACGTTACTTGGCATTCTGTGTATACAGTCAGATTCTCAAAAAGTGACTGCTTCCCGTTTTCTGCTTAAATAATTGTTAGCCAAGGGGAGATAAGTATTGCCTATCGCTGGGGGCCCTGTGATTCCTGGTAATGTTTTATCTATTTTGAGCCCCCAAAGTCTTATTCTGTAGTGATTTGGGTGGGGCTGGTGAGGCACTTAGTCAAGAATGTTTTCCTTGAGGGCCTGCTTATTTGCACTTTTATTTTCTGTTTTCTCTCCCTCCCTTTCCCCGTCCATATTCAGCACAAGGTCACAGCAGTATTGCTGACAATAAGATCTGGAGTTAAAAAGTTTTGTCTTATTTGAGGATGAAAGAAGTATTTGTTTTGTCCTAGCCATTTGGTAGATAGCAGTGAGTATGTATCAATTCTTCCCACTATCTAAGCTTTGACCTTGTTGCATGTTAGTATATTCAGAAGCTTCATTGTTCTTGCAATTTAAAGGAGTTTTTAATGCATCTAATTACTTGTTCACTAAAATCTTTACATTGGAAGAGGATGATTTAATTGAAATCTCAATTGTAGCATTAAAAATCCACAGTATGTGGAAGTTCTGTTGAATCTAAGACCTGGAGTTGAGAGAGTTCTGCCATATTTGAAGCTGAAGAAAGCATTCTAACATTTATCCCCAATAAAAGATTCTTTAGGGAAAAATATAAACATTTGACAGATGGAGGAAGTTCAATAATCTTTGTGAGTTTTAGTAATGTGTCATTGAGGGCCACCTATTTTGCAGTGGTAGAACTAAAATACGGTGAGCTGATTTCAGGTTACTGCTTTATTTTGTGCTCTGTCACATTTAATTCAGTATTTCATATTTCTGTGAAATGCTTGCTAGACTCCTAAGAAACATGTATTAGTCCAGTTTTGTGTTGCTCTAACAGAATACCTGAGACTGGGTAGCTTATAAAGAAAAGAGATTTATTTGGCTTACGATTCTCGGACAGCTGCTTCTGGCACGGGCCTGAAGCTGCTTCTATTCATGGAGGAAAGTGGCAGGCAGCCGGCGGTACAAGCAGACGACATGGCGAGAGGAAGCAAGAGAGAGACAGAGAGGAGGTGCCAGTGTCTTTTAAACAGCCAGCTCTGGCGGGAACTAATAGAGTGAGAACTCACTCATTACTCTCCTCACCTAGGGAGAGCACTAATCCATACATGAGGGATCTGCCCCAATGATTCAAACTGTCATACTGGGGATCAGATTTCCACGAGTTCTGGGAGGACAATACATCCAAACTCCATCAAAACAAGACCAAAAAATTTTTTTCACTATTTCATGGAACACAGTTCTTATTCACGAATTCTTTAGGGTCTGACTAGAAATCCAAATAATAATTGAGATGTTTCCTTTTGGAAGATAGCTTTTTATGTATTGTGTTGCTGGGGACCATAGTAAGACAGAGTATGAGTACTTCAGATGCCTTCTAGGTGTCTGTTCAGTACTGTTGTTCTATAATTTGTCTACTTAATTCTTAAAGAGCACTTTGAAATCATTCCGGGAAGTATAATGCTGTTAAAAACCTCATGAGGTAAAAAATGAATGTCGTTTTAAAATGATGAATATTAAAGAGGAGATTTGTTTTGTGGGAGGAGATAGAGGAATTTAGGAATTTTGAGTCATTTCTAATTCAAAATACTTTAGCAGCTATGTATTTCTAGAATTAAAATAGTGAACATAGCACTGATGAAGTCATTCTTAATTTTGCTGTGTTAAATAATGTGAAGAGTGGATGTCAAAGAAATTGTCTGCAGTGAATCCTAAAATCTAATGGTATTATACGATATTCTGATTTTGCCTTTATTAGAAGTTCAAAGAGGAAATTTTTAGTATTGTGGAAATCTGCATGGGAATAAATATTTTATCTTATTTTGTGTGGTTATATTATCTATTTTATGTCATAAATTATATATTTATAAAATGCTTCATTTTGTTAAAATATAGTTTGTTGGACACAGAAATTTTGAAGATGTTTGATACAGAAGTAGCTTAAGATCAGAGGTTTTTCTCAATTAAAATTAAAATTTGAAGTCAAAGTAATTTCACATACCAGCAATTTAAGGGGTCTTTTAAGCTTTTAAAACTATGTAGTTTTTCCTAAACATATTATTATGAAGAATTTCAAACATTTAAATATGTTGAAATAATTGTATACTGAATACCTATATATATACACACCACATATATTCTACAGTATACATTGTACTGTATTTGCTTTTTCACCCACTTTTCTTTTTATCCAGTCCTCCATCGTATGGATATCTATTTTATTTTTTACGCATTTCAAAACTGCAGACATAAATACATTTTACTCGGAAACACTTCAACATGTATATCATTAGGCAGAGTTCAAAATTTATTTATGATTTCTGTTTTAAGGTAAAATTTACATAGAGTGAAGTGTATAATCTTAATTAAAGTGTATCGTTCAGTGTATTTTGACAAATGGATACACCTATATAACCTAAACCCCTATAAAAATAAAGAATATTACTGTCATCTCAGAAAAGTGCCTCTTCCCAGTGAATCCCCTCATATGCCCTCCTCAGAGGCAACCATTGTTCTGGTATTTTCCTCCATAGATGAGGGTATTTTTGTGGTTCCAGAATTTTATATAAACGGAATCATACTTTTTGCGTAAGGTTTCGTTCACTAAGCATAATGGTTAGCGATTCAACCATGTTGTCCCATGTCTCAGTGGTTTCTTCCTTTCTATTGCTGAGCATTATTCCATTATATGGCTAGACCACAGCTTGCTTATCCATTCTCTTGTTGATGGACATCTGGGCTGTCTTCCAGGTTTTGGCTATTATGAATAAAGCTGCTGTGCACATTCATGTAAAAGTCTTTGTATAGGTATGTTTTCATTTCTTTGGGTAAATACTTAAGAATGAAAATGCTGGTGTGCCTATAATTTTCAAATTGAATTTAGCTATTGAAAATGTTATTTTTAATAATGCTTATCACTGGACTACATTTAATTTTTAAGTTACACCTTTTTTCCCCCTACTTCTTGCTACCATCCTAGGCCAGGTGATCATACCTCATTTCTAGATTATGACAGTTTAGCAGGTTCTCTTGCCTCTAGTCACTTCCCCACTTCAGTTCATCCACAACAAGTCTTCAAGGTGAAAGCACTATGTTATGGCACTTTACTCCCTTCTTCAAAAGTCTCCAGTGCCTACTGTGTAATTTCAAGGCCTTCTAAATCTGTTTCCACCTGGGCTTGTTTTT
Source organism: Galeopterus variegatus (assembly GCF_000696425.1). NCBI lineage: Eukaryota > Metazoa > Chordata > Mammalia > Dermoptera > Cynocephalidae > Galeopterus > Galeopterus variegatus. The sequence goes on from NW_007726890.1 coordinate 462,212, forward strand.
TATCCCTTCTCAACATAATCCCTATATACACCTTCCTACATTTCTGCCATCATGCTTTTATGCATACCACTCCAGCCTAGAATATTCTTTCCTCCTCTCCATCTTCCCAAATCTTAAGGTACAGCTTAAAATTCCACAACTCCTTGTAGGAAAGGACCATGCCTAATACTACTTTTATATTCTAATCAGTGCTTATCATAGCGCTATGAACATAATAGACATTTAATCAAAATGTACTAATTTGGTTGTCTGGCACTGATGATCACAAGTGAATCTGCTTTTTCAGTATTTCTTTTTAATGGCCAGTTAGAAGGTTTTATATTTGAAGAACTATTGGATGCAATAGTTTTTAAGAAACATTTATTTTTAAATTACAATGATATAGTGCCAAACTCTATGAAATATGTATAACAATGAGAAAAATGTCCTCTAATATGTATTGTAATTACATTGTAGTAAAACCATGCCTATCTGATACCCCGAGGACATTAGTCATTTATGATATATGTGCATTCCAAACAGCAGAAGGCTTCTTGCCAACACTTTTATTTTCATGTTTAATGGAAAGCTATGAAATGTACTACATGTGTTCTCTACCTGCCCTCTTAAATCAATGGGCTGCATCGTAGCTGCAGATGCAGGTTTTAGGCTGAGAGACTTAGTTTGTCCCTCCATACAGTGATTACTGCCCCATACTGCTGTTTCCTTTTTTTTCTTTATTATCCTGTCACTTCTTCCAGACTTTCCATTTTATATGAAAATGCTCTTCCTTCACATACTCTGGACAATAAAAGCACTCCTTTTGCATGTTGAACTGATCTGAGTTGTATGGAATCTTTATGTGCATTGCCACTTCTCTACCCTGTTCTATATTGCTGGAGAATAGGGGCTCTTTTTTTACTGCCATACTTTTTGTTTATTCTGTGGATTACAGAATCATAAGGATATGCTTTGTTCCACAGGATAATCAAATCTAGAATATAATGTGGCATTTATTTATTTATTTTTAAAATTTTTATTTTGTCAATATACAATGTAGTTGGTTATTATGGCCCATCACCGAAACCTCCCTCCCTCCTCCCTCTCCCCCCTCCCACCCAAGAATGTCCTTTCCGTTTGCTTGTTGTAACAACTTCAAAAGATTGTAGTTGTTATATCTTCTTCTCCCCCCTCCCCCGGACTTCTTTTTTGTGTGTGTATGTGAGTGAATTAATTAATTTATTTTTAGCTTCCACCAATAAGTGAGAACATGTGGTATTTCTTTTTCTCTGCCTGACTCGTTTCACTTAATATTATTCTCTCAAGGTCCATCCATGTTGTTGCAAATGGCAGTATTGATGATAATGTGGCATTTATTTACCAGTGGGTTTTAACTCTGAAATACTAGATGGCACAAGAATGGTTTTTATTTTGGTAGTATGGTAGCAGAAATGTGGAGAGGACCATGTGTCATTGTGTCATTCTGGTTATGACTTCATATTGTTTACTGTTGAAATAACTCTAAAGATTGATATGTATATATAAACCCTAAATAATTAAATTTTCTCTTCAGTGTACTCATAGCTCATCTCTTGATTTGTAGGTCCCAAGGAATCCCGATGTCCCAAATCCAGCCCTGGCTCAGAGAGAAGAGCAAAAAAAGATTGATGGAGCTGAACCTCTTACACCAGAAGAGACTGAAGAAAAGGAGAGACTTCTCACACAGGTAAAATATTTTAAGTGGCTGAAATAATTCTAGTCAACCAATAGAAAAAAGAAAATATAGGTCATACTTACTTTTTATTGTATTGGCCTAGTATCCTGATTTGACACACCAGCAAAACTCAGGGCTATTTTACAAACACACCTTGAGACCAAATATCCCTATTTTAAAAAATTCCTTTTAAAGAATACTCTTTTGGAAATATTGGAAAATACATATATGTAAAATATAAATGTCAATTATTAGAAATATGATTTGCATTTAACCAATTATAAGGTTAGTGAATACACATTTAAATTTTGATAGAAAATAATTACTAACAAATTCTTGAAAATTTAAATTTCTTTTGTTGATTGATGTGAATTGTCCTCTGAAACTATACTCTACTAATCTTGTATTTATGGAATAATTTCATAATTTTCAAAATTCTTTTTTTCCTTTCTTAGAAAGAACTTTAATACAGTGATGAGAGATTGCTTAAAATTTTTAAAGGTGATCATTGTATAATTACAAACTAACAGTTATTAAATAGAGAGGGTTCCCATTTGAACAAAAGATTAATGCATTGCAAGTCATTGTTAATGATTTTTTTGTGTCATATTTCCAAAATAAACTATAGAAGATAAAAGTTTCAGCATAATAGACTCTTGCAAAATAATAAACAAAAATGTGTACTGTATGACACCGTAAGATTTATTTATTCGGCAATTTTTTTTGAACAATTTTCAAGGCACAGTAGTAGGAAATTCTCCACATTAATTATTGAAATGTAGTTTTATGTTTACATGTTTTTATTATATAGGTCTTTTCTTTGTTATAACGTGCAATTTTATTGAATGAATTTTCACAAAATACATTTATAAGTTTTTGAGCCAAATGCCTAGAAGTCATAAAGTTTAGTTTGAAAATATAATTGCAGTTGGCTGAATATTAGGTCTTACTACAGAACAAAATAAAACATTTAAATATTCATGACTTATTTTCAAAATTTATTTCCATAACACAAAAATAAAGTTATGGCCTTAGAGTACTACATAGCTTGTCGTATACTGTGAATATACAGTCTTAACTGAGATAGGGCTTTAGTTTGTAGGTAGAAGTATAATCAATTGTTTGCCCCTCCTAGTAGTTGACTTTATTTTTAATTATCTTTCTATGCTGCCCTAAATAACTATTCTTTAAAAAAAAATCCATGGCAGTACAAAGGAACAAAATGTGGGGTCATCTGAAATTTTCAATAGTTACAAGCCAGAGATAGAGTTTTGCAGTGTCTAGGTATCACATTTATGTGGGTTGGGAAATGGGTGGAAAACAAATTCTTGGTCATGCAATTTCACAGACATGCTAATAATGCCAAAGAGATTTAAAACACTGGCGAAACTTTTTTTTTTTTTTTTTTTTGTACAATTGTTTATACAAATTCAACAGTGGTAAAACTGTATCAGGGAAGGTTTAGGCAACACCACCTTACAACAATGGTGCTTAAGAAAGAATGCAGAACTTTACAACCAGTAAATAGCCATGTCACAAACCTAAATGAGATCTCAACTAACACTTAAAGGAAAGGAAAAAGGAAAAGAAAGGCTATGTGGGAGCATTTATTCTACCTCTTGACTCACTGTATAAATTAGGTCTACATAGAGTACAAGAGCTCATGTTGGAACAAAATCCTCCTGAGTGCAAATGCTGAAGTCTGAATTTTAAAATTTTGAGAAAAAGGTGAATTCAGTATGGAGGAAACTTGGCAAAGTGTCTTACTTTGACTACAATTTTCATATATCCATAACATGCTCATGTAACTTTTTGACGTACAAAGCAGGCTGTCCACTTCCGGTTACATATGCCATTAAGTGGAAGGGCTTAGCTCACTTTGTCAGATAAGTTCTCTCCTACCTAAAAGAAATCAGGGAAGTTGGCAATCTCAAATTCAACAATGGTAAAACTGTATCAGGGAAGGTTTAGGAAACACCACCTTACAACAACAGTGCTTAAGAACGAAAGCAGAGCTTTACAACTAGTAAACAGCCATGTCACAAACCTAAATGTGAACTCAACTGACACTTAAAGGAGAGGAAAAAGGAAAAGAAAGGCTGTGTGGGGGCATTTATTCTACCTATGGAGGAAACTTGACAAAGTATCTTACTTCGACTACAATTTACATATATCCACAACATGCTCATGTAACTTCTGAACGTACAAAGCAGGCTGTCCACTTCCAGTTACATATGCCATTAAGTGGAAGGGCTTAGCTCACTTTGTCAGATAAGTTCTCTCGTACCTAAAAGAAATCAGGGAATTTGGCAATCTGAAAACAATGAAAAAAACACTGATATGCATTCAAACCTTGCATAAATAACTTTAAACTATTTGTTACAAAATTACTTCTACATAATGTAACAAAAATAACAAAAAAATGTGTCAAGATGGCAGCAGATGTGGTGTGTGGTTCACTTTATGTCAACACCAAAAACCTCACAGTTGCAAGGAATGAGGTGTACAAAATAACACCGCCAACGACAATAACTCCTAAGCTCACACTTCGATAATAGAATTTCACCAAAGTCAACCCTCCTCTCCGATGGGAATGTTTTCTTATACAGGCTGCCTTAGAAATGGTCCAGAAAGCAGTGCAGTTATGATTCAGAATGACCAAAGGAAAGTGTTCAGCTCACTCATCCCCAAAACAGGTAGTTGAACAGTTTCTCCTCTGGCAAGACTTGCAAAATGGAATAGTTCTTTGGTTTGTTGTTCCAAGTTCCAAATGGAAAAGGAAAACCCTGGTTTTTGTAAAGTCTTTCCCTCTCTCCAGCCATGTCTCCCACCCTATATTTACATACTTGTCCTTGGACTAATTCAGTTTTTGCAGGCATTTTTCTTCCACTTGTCCAAACTGGACACTTGGAGTCATTTTGGCTATGAACTGCTCACAGGCTTCCTTGGTGACTTGCCTGCAGTACCTCAGGTCAATATGACAGATATTTCTACAGCGTTTGAAGAAGGACAGGCACTGATCAGTGATCTTACTGCAGCCTGACAGGTTGATCTTGGTTAAGAAGTCTCGGGTGTTGGTGCCTACAGCTGTGAGCAGGTTGATGGACTGGTCAGTGATGTGGTTACAGTAACTAAGGTTGAGCTTGGACAGCAGGGGCATATGGTGGATGATGAGCTGCAGGGAGGCGTCTGTGATGTCTAGACCTGCCAGGTTCAGCTCCATGATGTTCCGGAGCTTGCTTCGATTGTCCATCTGACCTGGCCTGTTATCCGTGGGCGGGGACAGGAGATCCTGCATCTCGGCATTCTTTAGTCCTTCTACCCACTGGATATCCAGGGTTAGGAGCAACGGACAACTGGAACTACAGAGGGCTGAGACTGCAACCCATGAGCAGCCCGACAGCATCAAGTGTCGGAGCCCAGGCAACCGGTTGATGAGCCAGCTCAGCTGCTTCCTGGAAATATTGGTCCAGCTGAGATTGAGGAAGACAGGCTGTCGCCGGACAATGCCACTCAGCATCAGGGGCGTGACAGGCTTGCAGTGGCTCAGGTCCATGTGGGTCCACAACTGCTTAGTGCAGCACCAGCGGTTCCAGGTCCTGCAGACCCGCATGCAGACACACAGGTCTTGTTGGTTGAGGTAGCTGAAGACGTTCATCCACATGTCCCTGTGCATGATGTGGGTCACCCCGTCTTCTAGGGGCAGCAAGTTGGGTGGGGGCGTAATGCGGGGTGGCCGGATCACATGGGGCTCCATCTGGATGCACATGGATGAGGACATGGAGGGCAGGGGCCTGGAGGTGGCGAGGGGCAGGCCTTGCAGGCCAGGCCCCAGCTGGTGACACATCTCACTGGGAGTGCCCTGGAGACCCTTGCTGAAACTGTGGGGGTGCTCACAGAAGCGCCGAGGCCGCTTGGGCTCCTTGTTCTTGCTCTTGTGCTCCGACTCAACCGGCTGGTGGTTCTCGTCGTCTAGGCTACTCTCTGTTTTCTGGATCTTGTGGTGAAGCTCCTTCCTTGACTTCTTGCTCAGCTCCTTGTTGGGAAACTGCTGTTTCAGGCGTGTCTTCACCTTGGCCTCCCGGCCCTCGGCCCCCTCAGTGCTGGGCCTGGCAGTGGGTGAGCTGGACTGTGAGTGGTCGCTCTCTCTGGTCTTGGAGGGCACCTCAGGCAGATTGTCCTCTGGATTGTGTATGAAGTGCTGGAGGGGCTTGTTGGCCAGCGCCTTCCGATTCTCGGTGTTCTTCTGGGATTGCTGCTTTTCCTTGAAAAGCTTATCTTCATTTTCAGGTTTTAGCAGCTTCTGGAAGTAAGTGAGACCGGATCTCCACCAGGGGCTGAGGGTGCTGCCTTGAGGGGACCTCGGCGAGAGTTGAGAGGAGGAACTGGGTGATGTTTGAAGTGTCAAGGCTCGCTCACGTCCCTTCAGCTCCCACGGCTTCTTGTGCTCCCACTTCCTCAGATGAGCATCGTCAGCCTTTGGGTGCTGTAAGCCAACCAGGGGCATCTTTCTGGGGTGCTCTTCTGAGCTGGGCCCGGGCGCCTCCTCACACTCACTCCCCTCAGCAGGCTTCCGCCCTTCCATCTTCTGGTTTGTCTTTGGCTCCTCGAGCAGGGTGCTGGGCAGTTTTGAAGCATATTTAAAGCCAGGGCCATCCCTTTGTTTCCTGGTGTGGTAACACTTCGGACACTCCCAGGAGTTCGGAAGCTTGCTATTGATCACATACTCTGACTCCTCAATCTTCAGGCATTCAGGGTGGATGATTTTGGTGCAGACGCAGCACTCCATGAGCGTGAGGTTAAACTTGTCTTCCTCCGCTTCCACTGTGTCTTCCTTCCCCACCTCGCCACACAAGAAGCACACGGTGGTTTGGGCCAGAATTGGCGCCAGGCACTGTCGCCTCACGCAGCTTTGCTTCATCCGCCCGGGACCCCCAAACTTCTTCATGTCCTTGCAATAGCGGCACTGCCCGCAGTCAGTCAGCACGCAGGCCTCACACTGGCGGCACCGCATCCGGCGCCGGTGAACTCTGGCCGTTGGCCGGATGGAGGCCACTTTCTTTAGTGTGGCCTGGCTCACCTTCCTCTTGGGCCGACCAAAGGTCTGGTTCTGGTCCGGCTCTGATTCATAGTTATCGTCCTTGGAACTGACGGGCGTGGCCATATCTGGTGGTGGGCCCACGCTCCCGCACACTGACAGGGCTGGAACTCCGCCGCTGTCGCCCGCTCGACCGGAGTAGGCACGGCTCGCCTCGCCTCGCCTCGGCTCGGCTCGGCTCGGCTCGGCTCGCTCTTCCAAGAGCTTCCCCTGTGCTTGGAATCGGGTTCCGAGGCTGGCTGCCATTTGGCGACCTACAGCGGACTTGCGTGAACACTTTCTCGTTGGCTTCTCACCCTATGCGGTGGGCAGGTCAGGGATATTCTAGTTCTACAGGCGAGAGAAGTAAGCTGTCGGAGAGGTTGCGTGTCTCTCCATAGCACCACGTGCCAGGGTTTTGAAAGCGGGTTTTAACAGTGGCTCCTGGCAGACCAGGCTGTTTCGCTGTGTAGCATTAGCTCAGTCGTCACACCGTTCTGAGCTTATTTACTCATCGGTGACATGGGGACAGTAATAGCCACCTTG
>NW_007726890.1:469862-526198 GCF_000696425.1 Galeopterus variegatus
GGCTCGGCTCCGCTCCGCTCCGCTCGCCCGTCCCTGCTAGGGCGCCCCCTGCCGCGAGGAGGGCGCCACGCCGCGCGCCTTGTACGAATTGAGTCAGCCCAGTATAGAAATTCTATTTGTGAATACAATTTTGAAGAGAAATTATTTATTCGCAGTATTTCGAAATGATATAAAGAGCTACAAGAGCTTTTTTTTTTTTTTTGCTTATTTTGATTATTTCTCAGAGTTCTCTTGATTTTAATACACCCGCATTTGTCTTTTAATTTACATGGGAAAAGATCTGTGAAAAAAATCATTGAAGTACTGGAATATTAGGACTTCAGCATTTATATTAGCATTTTTATTTTACTGCATTTGTATTTTAATATAGTAGGCATCTATAAAACATGGAATTAAAAACTACACGATATCTTAGAACTATAAATCAACTTTAAGTACTTGGGGAGGAGTACATTCTCTTCATAACAGAAAAGCAATGATTTCTGTAACAACCTCACTCAACTTTTGATTCCAATACACAAAAAGTGTGATTCGATGAGGAGGAACATTTTAAGTCTCTTAAACTGTTTTTAATGTATCATTGTACAGAAGTAAATAGCAATGAATGGATTTAGTAATTTAACCCCTATCGAAGATGCTTAACTTTTTGTTCACAGGGTTTCACGAACTGGACTAAGCGAGATTTTAACCAGTTTATTAAAGCTAATGAGAAGTATGGAAGAGATGACATTGACAATATAGCTCGAGAGGTGGAGGGTAAATCCCCTGAGGAGGTCATGGAGTATTCAGGTTTGTATATAATTGAAAGATGATGTTTTATTTTAACTTTATTAATTTCTTCAGCATCAATTTAATTGTACCTTTGTTCAAAGATCTTTTAAACCTTTATGAATAAGATGTAGGTGAAAGTATAAAATGCAATTGTATTTCTATGGGAAGATTTTAAGATTTATCATAACAAAGTGACTGCCATTGTCTCTACTAGTTAGAGCCAAGTAAAGCTCTGGTAAAACAATGGTGGCTATTGTGTGAGTTTTGATAAATTAGTTTCCTACTTTCCCACCTCTGGAATTTGGTCCTCTTCTGGTGCAGTCCTGAGACTTCTGGTTCAGTGGACTGAATTAATGTCTTCACTTTCAGGTCCTCCTTGAAGTAGAGAGGTCCTGTCAGGCCCATTAAGATGCTCAATCACCCTCAGGGTTCTAATCTATTCCATGCAGGTCATGTGGGTCCCACTAATAGAGGCAAACTGCAATAGATCTAAAAAGGTTGATTGGTCCTCTGATCATTTCCCTCTCTTACTCAGCTGTGTCTTTGATCTCAACTAGACTCTAGGTAGTTGCTGAAGTATATGGAATTAATACTACTTTCCATGTCACAGTGCATCCAACCTCAGGCTTCCGAAAAAAAAAAAAAAAAAAAAAACTTATTAAAAATAGGTAAATATGTCTAGCAAGTTTTCTTTTTCTTTTTTTTCCTTTTTGTCTCTTTTTTTCGTGACCGGAAACAGATCGCAACCCTCAGTGTCGCACCCGTACCGGACCGGGACCGACAACGGGATCGCAACCCTCGGTGTTGCGCCCGCACCTCGCTCAGCCAGAGAGCGGCCGGTTGTGGGATCCGAACCCTCGGCGGGAGCGCCGCCGGGCTCCCAAGCGGCGCACTGTAGCAGTGCGCCACCGGGCCGGCCCTCTAGCAAGTTTTCTATATGTAGAACACAGAACATTTCTAATTCCTGAGTAGGTTGAGCTCTCAAACTTAGTCTGGATATCAGCTTTTTAGAATTTGGAGCATTTTCCCCATAGAAACAGTGTTACAAAGTAGGTTTAGGTTTCTTTGCTAGCCCCTCAAAACCTATTTAACCTGACCACTGAAATTCTGCGTGGTTAAAATAGGAACACCTTTTAATTTATCTAGAATGCTTGTGCTTGAAGAAATCCAGGTTTAATTAGAGAATATATACATTTTTTTTCTGGAAGTCTGAAAGGGTCTTCTGATGATTACCAGGGTCTTTAGAGGTTAGTTGTATTGAATTTTTATTTCTTATAATATGACATAAAGTTTGAGAACTTCCTTTTCCTTGATACCAACATGACATTACTATTATTCTTAAGGTTTAGCACATAAGTTTAGGGCATTAGGGGGCTTAGAGGGGGGTAAAATAGACGGGAGAGAGAAATTTTAGCAGCAAGAGTTGAATGAGAAGAATGTAAAAGGGTATGTGTAGAGAGATTTTCTGAAGAAGAATTTTCTTCAGAAGATTGAAAGGGAGATAACAATAGTGTGCATGAAGTTGCATGAAAAAACATGATTCAAAAAGATATCATGTCAGATATTCCCTCAAATTTGACATCAGGCCAGGTGGCATGACTAGTAAAGGACATTTAGTTGCTATCTACCAGGTTGGGGGCCATGTCAGAGGGTCGGGAGATTGGAATGGGTTTAAGTAGTTGGTTGCAGTAACAGAAGAAATGTGTGCGATTGGCCATTCATGAGTGTACTGTATCTTATACATAGCAGACATTTAAATATGTATTGAATGAGTAAGTGAGTGAATGAATAAATGAACACAGGTGCTTATAAAAATCAGAGTGCTAGCATATGTTTCTGGATAGGCTCTAAAAATGAATAATTTGAAATGTAGAGTATGTCATTAAAAGACTGAAGTCGTAAGATGTGACATTAATGCAGCTAGAGTATTTGGTTCATCTAGAAAATTTGGTTGGGTGACTTGGTAATTTGAATATTCTTCTGTATATATCTAATTAAAATCCCTATGAGTTTTTTCTTTTTAAAGAAAAACAGCTGTTCCAAGTAAGTTTAGGAACAAACTATACATCATTTGGAAAAATTATTGAGTGATTCCAAAAGCAAATAACATTTTCAGTAGAAATTGCTGCTTCATAGGAAAAATTTGAACGACCTGTTGCTAATGGTTTTGTTTTTGTTTTTGCCTGCTAGGAAGCTATGTTCTCTGTTTATATGCTTCCCTCTCTTGCTTCACTTTATGTGTTTGATCTCTTCTTTATCATGTTTGGGTAAAAAGCCTAGCTTAAATCGGTATTTGTAGTATCTTTTGAAATCCTAGTCATTTGGGATGGATAATGAAAGATTCCATGATATTTCATGAATGGAAAGTTGCTAACTTAAAACCTTGTTGAGTTCTCATTTTTAAATGAAAAGTTAGGAGTATTTATAATTGAACATATGCGGATAAAGATACATCTGAATCTTAATTTTAAAAAGTGTGAGTTCACTGTATTTTTTCCTGTTAATTCTTTATTCTACAATTCCTTGGATTTATTTGCTTAAATGATAGTATTTTAAAGTAATAACCCTGTTTTTCAGCTGTATTTTGGGAACGTTGCAATGAATTACAGGACATTGAGAAAATTATGGCTCAAATTGAACGTGGAGAAGCAAGAATTCAACGAAGGATCAGTATCAAGAAAGCCCTGGATGCCAAAGTACTATATTTTATGTCCAATTATCATTAGGTTGTTTTAATTAATATTGTGATTAGCTTTGACTTATTATTGTACATTCGGTTAAAAGCCCTATTTTGTTGAAATACGCAGATTGCAAGATATAAGGCTCCATTTCACCAGTTGCGTATTCAGTATGGAACCAGCAAAGGAAAGAACTATACTGAGGAAGAAGATAGATTCTTGATTTGTATGTTACACAAAATGGGCTTTGATAGAGAAAATGTGTATGAAGAATTAAGACAGTGTGTACGGAATGCTCCCCAGTTTAGATTTGACTGGTTTATCAAGTCTAGAACTGCCATGGTATGTATTCCTTTCTTACTTATTTCCTCCAAATTTTTTTTTTTAAATTTCCAATAACATATATCCTTTACCTAGATTCTCCAATTGTTAACATTTTGTCACACTGGCTTTCTCTCTCTCTTTCTCTGTCTAAATATATGTACATAAACATACATACATAGAATCTATATATATGTATAGAATCTACATATATATATTTTATTTTAATTTATTGAATCAAAATTGATTATACATATTTTGGGGGTTCAACATTGAGATATGTTGATCAAATCAATATTACTAGCATATATATTGTCACAAATCATAATTATTCTTTATGGCCTTGTCCAATCTCTCCCCATCCCCCTCTCCCTCCTCCTCCCACCTCTAACTACCCTAGATGTCTTCTCTCCTTCTGAAAGAGTAATGGTTACTGTGTTGATTTGTTGCCTAGATGATCTGTCCAATGCTGAGAGGTGTGATCAGGTCCCCCAATATTATCTTAGAGCAGATGCTTCTTCTGTCACTCTGAAATGGGCTTCATGGAGAGAGACATCCTCTTCTTTTCTTTGGACTCTGCTGGTGACTCTCCTTGTGGCAATGCACTCCAGTGGTTGGCAGACCATCTGCGTGGTGGTTGTGGTGTCTAGCTGCTTTCATGGCAGCCACGGTTATTGTGGTGGCTGTGGTGGGCCACCCACATGGAGGTGATGTTTTTGGCATGCTCCTTGGCGTTGGTGGTGTGCCTGGTTGTGGTGTGTGTCTGGTCCCCGGCTCGATACCTCGGGTCCCTGGGCAGGCCCTGAGGCGCTGGCATGGTGTACCTGGTTGTGGGAGGGGGTTTCTGTTCCCTGGCTCCATGCCCCAGGTCACTGGGTGGGCCCCAAGGTGCTGGCACAGTGTGCCTGGTTGTGGGGGGGGGGGTCGAGTCCCTGGCTCCATGCCTTGGGTCACCGGGCTGGCCCTGATGTGTTGTCATGGTATGCCTGGTTGTGGGAAGGGTGTCTGGTCCCCTTCTCCATGACTCGGGTCCCTGGGTGGGCCCCAAGGTGCTGGTGCAGTGTGCCTGGTTGTGGGAGGGGGGTCTGGTTCCCGGATCCATGCCCTGGGCCCTTGGGTGGGGCCTTGAGGTGCTGGCAGTGCGCATGGATGTGGGAGTGGGGTCCAGTCCCCAGCTCCAAGACTCCAGTTCCTAGGCAGGCTCAAGGCACTGGTGGTGTGCCTGGTCCGGAACTAATTTTTTGTCCTTTGCTTACTTCTAAAATGGGGGAACTTCCTGTGGCAACCAGTATTAGAGCTGTGTGGTTGAGCTAAATTGCAGCTTTGCTGCTGTTTCCCTAGGGAAGGCTTTTTGTGCAGCTCAGGGTTTAATGGTTGACCTTATAGGTACTTCTGGCTCTCCAGAGACTTGGTGCACCTGGGTTGTGTAGAAATTCTGATCTGGGCCTGATGTTTTTCAACAAACTGCATCCCATGCAATTCTTCATTCCTGACCAGTCTCCTCTGGGTCGTCCTGCGCTGACTGGGGGACAGGTTGGCTGTCCTTGCTGTTTCCCAGTGTTCTCCCGGTGGGCCCGTCTCCCCCACAGCCCATGCTCCAAACACTTCCCATGGGATGGACCCTGTGCTGATCCCTTGTGATGACTCACCAGCCTCTGAATGTCTCCCTTTTTTCAGTTGTTCTGTTCCTCGCTCCTGCGTGGGTCCACGGGAACCCTATCAGTGGTCTTGCTGTCCTGGGGACTGCCAAGGTCCTCTTCTCCCCTGCCATCTCCAAGCATCTCCATCTGAAGGGCACAACAGTGGCTTCTGCCAGCTCCTGCTCCATGAGCTCATCAGCTCCACCTTAAAGTGGCCACAGCCCGAAATGCTCAGAGCAGTTTTTTCTTTCTCTCATAGTGGTTTTTCCCACCTTCATGAACTCTGTGGGTCTCTCCCCCTCTTCCCTTGAGCTCCAGCGGCCCCAGCTTGGCTGATGTTACATTTTTATAGCTGTAAATTGGTTGATTCGTGGGAGAGAGTGATGCTGGGAACTGTCTATTTTGACATCTTGACTGCAACTCTAGAATCTATATTTTGTATTCAGAAATATGGAAATATATTTATATCCTATATTCAGAAAGACATATCCTTATTTTGTGTTTATAAATACATATATCTATATTTCTGAACCATTTGAAATTAAATTGCAGACAACATTAATGTTCACCTCTAAATACTTCAGCATGTATCTCTTAAGAATAAGGACAGTTTTCTACATAACTGCAATCCCATCTGAAGATATTAACATTGACTCTGTAATGTCATCTAGTATATAGCCCATATATAAACTTTTCCAGTTGTCCTGAAAATGTTTTTTCTAGTTGTTTTTTAAAACTGATGATCCAGCAACGTTCAAACATTTCATTTGATTGTTGAGTCTCTTCAGTCTCTTTTAATCCACAGCTTTTTGTTTTTCATGACAATGACTTTTTAAAAGTGTCCTGCTAATTGTCTTATAGAATGTCTCACTCAGTGGATTTACCTTATCGTTTGCTCATTATTAAATTTAGGTTCAACAATTTTGGCAAGAGTTCTTCAGAACTGATGTTGTGTATTTTCTATTGCATCACATCAGGAGATACATCATGTCATGTCAGGGTGTCATACTATTGGTGATGCTGAGTTTGATCACTTGGTTAATATGGTGATCCCCAGAGCTTGACACTGTAAAGGTACATTTTTCCCTTTGTAATTAAGCAGGTAATACTTAAGGCTGTGAGAATGACTTAAGGATTTATTCTTAATGAAAAAGAATTGTTGCCTTAGTTGAATTTTTATAAGACTAATATGAAACAGAATGACTGAGTAGAAGAGATATTTTAGCTTATGCAGTTTCCTTCATAACTTTCTAACGTGAACTGTGTTCCTGTTAAATTCTAGTGCTATTTGGCAGTGTGCTTATGATGATATTGAAATACATGCAACACATTTTCTTAATGTTGGCATCATCAGTCTTTTATCAGCCAAGGTAATTAAGACAAAAATAGATTTCTATAGCCTAAAAATGAAAAGCAACCAGAAACTAACAATCTAAATGATGGTTTTGTGGCTAGTCATAAAATGGGATACATTTTTCTTAGTTGATCTTTATCATAAGTATTTTCTTGTCCAAAAGATCATTGAGGTGTGAAACAATGCTTAATATTTTGTTTGACTCATTTTATATTTTCAGTTCGAGTTGAATAAAAAGAAGAGAAAAATCTGAGTTGCTATGGTGAAGACATTAATTTTGACAGATGCCTTAGAAGATCAGATATTTGTTAAAACTTTAACATGAATTTAGAATGTACCTGGATTATGTCATTAGAATATGCCCATCAAATTTAAGGATGACATAATGCTGGGAGATCTAGCAAATACATCAGAGTGTGCAGGATCCAAAAGGAACTAGAGCAATTGGAATGATGGATCAGTTCAATGTAGCAACATGACATTTAATAGGGATTAATGTAAAGTGCTGTACTTGTTCAAAAGAATACGAAGTGGTGTATATGTTAGCAAGATACAGTACGCACAACTGAGAAAAGAAAAAAGATAGGAGTTAACCTGTAGCATGAAGGACTGAGGTTAGATGTAGGGAAGGGTTGTTTGATAGGGTTCTTTTAGATATGGAAGAACAATGTAGAATAGCCTTTTTATTAGCCTTTGAAAAAGAAATTCTCTTTTGACTGTCTGAAGACTTTGGCCGTGAGTTAGTTGGCTTTTTAAGGTGCCTTCTAGTTCAGTGCATCTATGACCACATTCAGCAGAGAACTCCTTTCAAAAGACATGCATTTAAAATTTAAAAAATTTTTAGCCATTTGGGGTTTTATGCACGTAATGATATAATTTAGAGCAGCACCAACAACTTGTAAAAGACAAATGCCTACTTGCATTTTTTGGTGAGTCATGTTTTAGAACACACATGCCCCTTTTCTGTGACGGAACATTTATTGATTTTTATGTTTTATTTCAGTGATATTTTACTAATTTTTTAAAAGGTTGAGAGCTTAATGCTATTTTCAGTTTCTGGAATCATTGAACTAAAGCAGTTGGATGAAACAGGTTTAAAGTGCAAGGAAAATCTTATACTATTTGTAATATGAACACGACTATATAACTACATAACCTTATTTCATTTTCCAAGAAAAAATCCAGTGTATTATTAACAACCACTAGATGTCTCTGAACTCCCTTGTAATGAATCTATTTTTCCTCCATCTTCTTTTTATAAAACATTTACCTCTGTACTCTTTTTTTACCTAAAGATTTAAATCTCTATTTTATATTTTTTAAAAAGCAGATATCACCTATATAGGTGATCACAAAATGAAATTTTTATGTTATCTGCTAAAAAGAAGGCACCTCTGTCCTTAATTACCTTCTACAAGGTAAATATGAAATAAATATTTTAATTGAAAATTAATTTTTGTTTATTAATTTTTCTATTGTATTTTTTTTGATTTCCCTTCCAGTTAATGGATAACTTTTTGCTTATATTTCTGGTTGGAGCAATAGGCTATACCATATAGCTGAGGTGTGTAGTGGGCTATACCATGTAGGTTTGTGTAGGTGCACTCTATTTTGTATACAACTCTGTGATGTTCACACAATGATGAAATCACCTAACAATGCATTTCTCAGCACATATCTCTGTTAAGTGACACATGACTGTATAACTAATATATTTTAAAATATGCATACATTTGGATTATCTTTTCAGAATATTTCATGATAATAACAATAATTATGGAATTATAAAATGGATTATTAATATTTCTATATGATTTCTCTTCCCCCTCTTTTTAAATAACTGTTCCTTTATACTGTGTCACATTCACAATCCAAGAAGAGAAACTGCCCCCCCCATGAAGGAGGCAGTTGTGATTTCTGAAATAAAAACAACTTGTTTCATTGAAAAATTCCATCTTAGAAATACAGAGGATGTAATTTGATTCATTATGTGAGTGTGTTACTGTGTGCAAATGAAAACCTTACTAATGACTAAACTTAACTTACTAAAGAAGCTATCTTTAAAAATATAATCTTGCTTAAAGGTGATTCTCTTTTTTCCCAGAGACACCAGTAAATAATGTAAAATACTTCTTAGGAAAAGTAGAAACCTTCGTAGTATATTTTATTCAGAGATCTCAAAGTACTGAATTCATGGCTTCTGACTTAACTAACAGTCGTAACGTGCTTAAAGGCATGAACTCCTCTTCTAAATATGCCTCACTTTGAAAGTCTTCAGTTTAAAGGTTGACGATTTCTTTGAGGCTCTTCTCCATTTAAAAATGCTGGCTATACAAAAGAGAAAATGAGTTCCAGTTCCATTTCTCTGTGCTAAAAAGATTGTGATTTCTTTCTCTGAGTACTTGCATGGTCTTTAAGTAAGTAATCAGTCTCTATTGAACTACACAAACAAGTTGGAAGGATGTGATCAACTTAAATTTTTAGGCTCAGAGCATATGAATCACCCTACCATTTTCTTTATAAGAAAAATATCTTAGAATGGGGTCTTAGTCTTAGGATATCCAAAAACTATCAGAATTAAAAGGACCTTTACCAAATGACCATAAGAGGAAATGTTAATACTTTGTGCTTACATAGTATCCTTTATATAATGCTGCCAATCCCTTCACCAACATTAACTCATTAATTTTCTTGCTATTCCCTTTAGGGAATGGATGTCAAGGTACTACCCCTGTTCATTTAGTGACAGACTGATGTGACTGGGAGATTTGAGAAGACTCTGAAAGGTCTAAAAGATCTAGCACATTAGTCAATTTGCAGCAAAGGACATGTGGAAAAAGTACCCAAAGTTCAATCTGTAATTCCTTGTACCTTAGGTCCTTCTAAGTACTTAAGGCAGAAAGAGCAGAATTTAACTCTCTGACATAAAGAACATTTCTTCGTACATCCATTTATTGCATCCTTTGCAGGATTGATTTGACTCTTAGTTTCAGTTACAAAAACATTCTTACCTTTTTAACCTCTGGGGAGCTTTTTTCTTTTCTCTTCTCGCCAGCTCAAGAAGCTGTGTGTGCATTGTCTGTGGCCATGTACGTTGGAGTTGAATCTGAGTATTAGTAATTAGTCACTACGACTACCCTCTTTTGTAGCAGTTTAAATGACTTTTTCTGGTATTATTTCAGAGAGAGAATTGCACAGTGTTGTATACAATGTTATAAAAATTTCACGTTGTTACTGTTTGTTTTCAAATTACAACTTTATTATTAATGAAAGTGTTCCTTATTTAAAAGTAAGAAAATGATGTTCCCCATTAGAATCATAAGACAAAAAATACTTTTTAGAAAATATTGCTATAGCTTTTTATTAACTTGCTTCCTTTTTTATAGGTTTATCAGCAAATAGCAAATGTTAATTAGGTTATTGGTTCAGTACAGTATTTTATAAATTTTCTGTCCAGTCAGAAAAGGATTTATTTTATAGATACTTTAGAAAAATGGAAGTTAAATTAAAAAAATATCCAGCTTGTTCTACAGTCACAATAATATTTTTGTTTGTTGTTTATAAAGCACAGTCTAGGAGATTTTATAAAGAAAGAAGGATACTCATGATTTTTGATTTTATGTGTTAGTACTTAATTGGGTGATAACAGCTAATATTGATGTTTTAGAGTGGTTTTATTTATTTATTTTTTTGGTGGCTGGCCATAGAGTGTTAACATTTTTAATAAAAGATGAGAAATGTGAATTAATACATTATTGGTAAAATTGGTAAACTGTAAAATGAATTGATGGGTTCCTCCTGACTATAGAATTAAAATATTAAAAACCAAATGTATTTAAGTTCACAGGGCTATGTTACTTCCTCAAGTATTTGAAATACTAAAATGTCCCTTTTCAGCCTTAATTTTGAAAGGTCCTATAACAGAGGTATGTAGAGAGGAGGTAGCACTTAACTTTGCCTTGAGGGCTAGATCTGAGGAATAGCTTCACAGAAGAGGTCTTTCTTGGAATCAAGTCTTAAAAAACTAGGAGTTGGCCATGAGAGTACATCCCAGGTTGTAGAAACAGCATATGCAAAGGTATGAACAAGCACAACATATTCAGAGACTGCAGGCAAGTTGGTATGGTAGGGTGTGAATAGGAAAATACTGGAAGATGAATCTGGAAAGGTAGCTGGCAGCCAAATTATGAAGGGCCCTGTTTGCTACATTGATGGCTTTAACTTTAGTCATTGGACTATAGGAAGCGAGAGTCAATGAAAGATTTTAATAGGGAGTGACATGATCAAATTTACATTTTAAAAATACTGCTCTGGTGGAAGTGGGTAAATGTCTACTTCAACTACCTACTAGGCTTACAATTCCCAAATTTATATCTGTATCTTTTCTCTGTTCCTCATCTTTTTTTTTCTTTTTTCCCTTGGCTAATACGCCACCATATGCCCCAGAGTCATTTTTTTCCTTCTACTCTCTTAACCTTCAAGTGCAGTTTGTTATATTTAAAGAGACTGGCATAGCATCTTACCCAGAGTAGGAATTCAATGAATAAATGAGCACGGGACCTTTATACTCCAGTTTGCTTCTATCCCATAGACTCCTACAACTGGACCAGATTTGGATAGAATGTGAGGAAATATACCAATGGGTTGGAGTTTATTTCATTTGACTTCATTTCTTTTTTATTATTGTTATAACAGTTGATTGTACATATCTGTGGGATACAGAATTGAGTATCAACACCTGTGTGCAATATGTGATGCTCAAATCAGAATAATTAGTATATTCAGCATTATACAATGTAATTGTTTTTTGCGCCCCTTTACCAATTCCTCCCTTATCCCCCTCTCTCTCCTCCATTCCCACCTCTGGTAAACTCAGTTCTGTTCTCTCCTTTTCAGAGTTCAATGTGTTATTGTGATTGTTGTATCTTTCTTTCTTTTTTTTTATTTATTTGTTTATTTTTTAGCTCCCATTTATGAGTGAGGACATGGAGTATTTCTTTTTCTGTGCCTGGCTTATTTCAGTTAACATAATTTTCTCTAAGTTCATCCATGTTGCTGTGAATGGCAGTATTTCATTCTTTTTTATGGCAGAGTATATTCCATTGTGTAAATATACCACATTGTTCTTATTCAGTCATCCGATGATGGACATTCAGGTTGGTTCCAACTCTTGGCTAAATGTAAATAGAGCTGCAATGAATGTGGGAGTGCAGGTATCTCTTTGGTGTGATAATTTCCATTCCTTTGTGTATATAGCCATATATCCAGCAGTGGAATTGCTGGATCATATGGCAGTTCTATCTGTAGTTGTTCAAGGAGCCTCCATACCATTTTCCATAATGGCTGCACCAATTTACAGTCCCACTAGCACTGTAGGAGGGTTCCCCTTTCTCTGCATCCTTGCCAGCATTTGTTATTCTCTGTCTTTTTGATAATAGCTAGTCTAACTGGGGTGAGATGATATCTCAGTGTGGTTTAATTTGCATTTCCCTGATGCTGAGTGATGTTGAGCATTTTTTCATGTACCTGTTGGCCATTTGTATATCTTCCTTTGAGAAATGCCTATTTAGCTCTTTTGCCCATTTCTTAATCAGGTCATTTGATTTTTTAATGTTAAGTTGTTTGAGTTCTTTGTATATGCTGGATATTAATCCTTTGTCAGATGCATGGTTTGCAAATAATTTCTCTCACTCTGTAGGCTGTTTTTTTTTTGCTTTCAACTATTTCTTTTGTTGTGCAGAAGCTTTTTAGGTTGATATAATCCCATTTGTTTATTTTTCCTTTTGTTGCCTGTGCTTTTGGGTCTTATTTATAAAATCTTTGCCCAGTCCTACATCTTGAAGTGTTTCCCCTGTGTTTTTCCTTGGGAGTTTTATAGTTCCAGGTCTTATATTTAAGTCTTTAA
Source organism: Galeopterus variegatus (assembly GCF_000696425.1). Classification (NCBI taxonomy): domain Eukaryota; kingdom Metazoa; phylum Chordata; class Mammalia; order Dermoptera; family Cynocephalidae; genus Galeopterus; species Galeopterus variegatus. Next base: position 482,532 of record NW_007726890.1, read on the forward strand.
TCTGTTTTGAGTTGATTTGGGTATATGGTGAGAGGTACATGTCTAGTTTCATTCTTCTACTTATGTATGTCCAGTTTTCCCAGAACCATTTATTGAAAAGGCAGTCTTTTCCCCATGTATGTTCTTGGTGCCTTTGTTGAAGATTAGTTGGCTGTAAGTTTGTGGACTGATTTCTGGGTTCTCTGCTCTGTTCCATTGGCCCGAGTGTCTGTTTTTATGCCAGTACCATGCTGTTTTGGTTACTGTAGATTTGTGGTATAATTTGAAATCAGGTAGTGTTATGCTTCTGGCTTTATTTATTTTTTTTTGCTCAGCATTGCTTTGGCTATTCAAGGTCTTTTGTTGTGTTTTTATACTCCAACAATGAGCTAGCAGAAAAAGAAATCAAGAAAGCAAGCCCATTTATAATACTCACCAAAAAAATAAAATACCCAGGAATAAATTTAACCAAGGAGGTGAAAGATCTCTAACGCGAGAACTACAAATCACTGTTGAAAGAAATTAAAGAGGAGGAGGACACAAAAAGATGGAAAGACATTCCATGCTCTTGGATTGGAAGAATTAACATTGTGAAAATGTCCATACTACCCGAAGTGATCTACAGATTCATGCGATCCTCATCAAAATATCAATGACATTCTCCACAGAAATAGAAAAACGTTTTTCTTTTCTTTCGATCTACCTTTTTCTAATGATAGACATTATTTGATTATCATCCCTGTAGCTTTTACTTATTCATAAGTTGAAATAGCAAGTTGCAAATTTCATGTGTTTTATTATGCAGCTATAGTGTTTGATTTAGGACCCTGAACTGTTCTAACAATCTGAAATACAATTAATGCACAAACAGTCCATTGGTGATATTTATACTTATGTGTTATCTGTGAGTGGGTGACATAATATTTTATAAATAATAATGTTTAAGCAGAACCCTTTATGTAAAAGCATCATAACATTTGATACTTGAATTAGAAATGTAGGCTATATCTATTTGAATATTAACTCCCATTTAACTGACAGTGTATTTTGGCCCTAAATTCTAGTACAGACTGCCATTGTTTTTGTGTGTATAATAGAGGTTCAAAAGTGACTAGGAACCTGGGAAATATAGCACAGACAGTATAGGTAAAAGTAGTGATTTAAAAAATTATTTCCTGTAGGTAAAGTATAGGGAGTATATAAAAGAGAAAAGGAGAAAAAAATGGCTATTGTATTTTACAAAGGAATGTAGAAGAAAATTCTGACATTATAGAACTTTACCTACTAATTCAGAGGCACAAATGTGGAGTGTAAATTTTTTTTGCCCTTGCTCATTCAGCTTCTTTTGACTTTCAACCGTAGCAGGCACAGACCTTCTGTCATTCAGACTTAGATAGGCTTAGTGTCTAGGATTTTAGTACATAGGAAATGTAATGTGGAGCCTCTTTAATCTCTTTCAATAAGTAACTTCAAGTCTACTGATGCTTTCTGTGCCTTTTAAATTGGTGCTTTGAAGCTGAGTATTGGGGCAAAAGATATTTGAACTTGGTGCCTGGGATGATTGCTATTCACTGCACACTAAGGGGCAGCACTGCTTCCTGAAAACATTACATCATTTATTAAAGATAGAGATACACATCGTAGTTTTCAAAAGTTGAAACTTGAGTAACTTTGCATTGAAGAGAATCATAAACCATGAAAAAGACGTGGAAAACCAACGTAGCACAATTTGTTTAAGTAAATCTAAAGTTTATAGTTTAAAACAGGGCTTAGCAAATTGTGGACCACCACCTGTTTTTGTATGACCTGCAAGCCATGAATGACTTTTACACTTTTAAGCAGTTGGAAAAAAAAATAAAAATAAATAATATTTTGACATGTGAAAATTATACAAAATTCACACTTTAGCATCCATAAATAAGGTTTTATTAGAACACAAGCACACATTCATTTGTGTATTGTCTATGGCTGTTTTCATGCTACAGTGGCAGAGGTGAATAGTTGTGACAGAGACTGTGTGGTGTGCAAAGCTGAAAATATTTACTATCTGGTTCTTTACAGAAAAAATGGGCAAACCCCTGGTTTAAAAGAATGAGTGAGAGGGCCGGCCCGTGGCTCACTCGGGAGAGTGCGGTGCTGATAACACCAAGGCCACGGGTTCGGATCCTATATAGGGATGGCCAGTTGGCTCATTAGCTGAGCGTGGTGTTGTTTTTTTTTAAAAAAAAACAACACCACGCTCAGCTAATGAGCCAACTGCCCATCCCTATATAGGATCCGAACCCGTGCCTGTGGTGCTATCAGCACCGCACTCTCCCGAGTGAGCCACGGGCCGGCCCTCTCACTCATTCTTTTTTTTTTTTTTTAAAAAAAAAAAAAAAAAAAAGAATGAGTGAGAAAGGTGGAAAGAAAGAAATAATATAACCAAGAGTGGATATAAGTGTTATACAGTCCTTTAAGAAAAGTGTTAAATGAAGGATGGGTAAAGAGAGAGGCTATTTAGCCTAAAAAGGGGTGTTTGGGGGTCTGGGGGTGATTGTGGTGGAGGCATGGGAGCTGCCTTGAAATATTTGAAAGATTCTCATACAGAAGAGGAAATTAGCTTGTTCTCTGTAACTACAAAAATAAGACCTATAACCAGTTGTTGGAAGCTATAAGCAACCAAATTATATCTTTGCACAGGGAACATTTTTAACTTGTCCGAATGCAGAATAGTTAGCCTTGGGAGGTAGAGTGCCCCATCATTCAGACAGGCTGGATAACTAATTAGCAAGGGCCTAGTAGAATGGATTTAAGCCTCAACCTGAATGATTTTTAAAGGTCCTTTCAAATCTTGAGAATCTATAATTTTATGAATTCCTATTAGTGAAAATGCGTATCAAGTGAAGATTCCTAAGTACAAAATACACCTTTGTTTATATCACTGCTCTTGCTCAAAAGTTGTCAATGAGATCCTTTTGTCAGTTGAATTAAGTAAAATTCCTTAGTTATTTGTTCTTTGTTCCTAGGTTCTTTGTACTTTGATCCTAACTCAGCCTTGTCCATCTCTCTTATTCTGTACAGCATCCTCAAGTTTATTTCTACCAGACATTGTTCCAGGGTATGCTCCTAGGTGATATGCAGAACAGTGGTTCTGTGTTCAAATAGATTTGGGACCTGCTGATACTGAACCCCCTGCCATTGACATTTTCAATATACATTAGAATGCTAAAAGCTCTGGGAAGTCCTGCCATGAAGAAATTTAAATTTTTTTAACCTTTTTTTTTTTTTTTTTAAAGCACCACGCTCTCCCAAGTGAGCTAACCGGCCATCCGTATATAGGATCCGAACCTGTGGCCTTGGTGCTATCAGCACCACACTCTCCCGAATGAGCCATGGGCCGGCCCTTGTTTAATCTTTTAAAAATCCATAATTTCTCACACATTTGAACACAGAATATTTTTTTCTTTTGCCACAGCTATTTACACTACAGAACAGTTTTCCACTTGTCATTTTCCTATTCTCCTCTGTAGTCTTTATTGTCTTTGCATCTCCTCTCTTGCTCTTGTGTGCTTTTTTTCTCCCTCCAACATCATTCCTAAATCCAGCATGGGGAAATAGTGAGAGAAAAAGATAATTAGACTATGGAATTGTGGAAACAGTTTGAAGTCCCATGAATCATTCCCTACAAGCCCAGGAAAATAGGAAGATAAAGAGGTACAAGAATCTAGGAGAATACATAAAAGGAGAAATTATAGAAAATGAAAGTGCTTTTGACATCATGAAATTTCTCATAGTAATTTCATAGTCACTTAGTTATTCAAAAAGTGAGTCACTGTTTTATTGGTAATCTGGCCTTTCTCCTTGTAATTTTTGGTTTTAGCTAGTGGTTTGTTTATGATACCATCTGTTTAGTTAGGCAGTCTTGGAGCATGTGAATAAAAAATGGGGTTGGTATCTCTTGAGAACGTGACATGACCTACACTCAGAAGGTAACATCTATACTCGTCCATTCCTTGATATCTTTTTCTAGAGAATTCAATTATTTTTCTGTGTCTGGAATAGTTAGTGACAGGTTAAAAGTAATGACGGTAAGAACTCTTCATGCAGTCTATTTATAATCATTTTGAGGTATTCTACTTCCATGCATATGAGACTATCTCAAAAGTATAAGTTTTTTACCTGAATCACCCATATGAACTATGAATATGTATCTAAAGATATCTGCAGTCACAGGCAACTATTACTTATTGAGAATAATAATAGCCAGAGGGTATAACTTAATGATTTAAGAATCAACTTCACATAACTATTTCATCTAGTCTCCCTAGAAACCAATGATCAAATCTCATCAGGGTCAACTTAGCCCTTTCTAAAATAGATAAATTGAATAACATCCTGTTTAATTTGTATGTGTATTATTGAATGAAAATAGGAAGAGTATTTGGTCTGCATATTAAAGATATTACCATTGTTTTTGTAAGTAAGGAATATTCCAGTGTTGTTTTTCCTAAATTATTTAACCTTGGGTAATTGAGGATGCACAAGAAACTTGAATGTGCCAGTGTTATGTAAGATTATTTTTAATAGGTAAACAGTAATTCATTCATGAGTAATTATTTTCTGGCTAGACTCTTTTTGGTTTTCTGCTTCTTTTTGGGCTGGAATCAGAGAGCAGAAAATGCTTGGATAGTTGATAATATTTCTATATCTAACATTTTCTGTGTTGTATGTCGTTTTTCAGGATTCTATTTTCAAAGATAAAATTGTATTTTTTTAAAAATTGCCATTTCTTGAAAACGTTACAGATGCCCAAGACCTAAATATTTATTGCAGAAAATTTGGGAAATACAGGCTAGTATAAAGAAGAAAGTAAAAGTTATTAATGGTCCGACTCTCAGATATAGCTGCTGTTAACCACTAGCAACACTGTTGTTAATATTCTTTGAGTTATTTCTGTGTATATCTGTATATAGTAAGATATGTCTGTGTATTCTATTTCCAAATTACCAAAAATTTAATTAGTTCTCAATATTTCCCTAACACTGCTGTAAACATTCTTTTGTAAATCTTTGTATATATATCTCTAATTTATTTATGGTAAGTTTCTACAAATGGAATTGTTGGGTCAAAAGGTATGAAATTTTTAAGATCCTTTATTGATATTGTTCATTTGCTTTCTAGAAAGGTAGTGTATTAGTCTGTTCTTGCTGCTGTAACAGAATACCATAGACTGGGTGGCTTAAGCAACAGAAATTTATTTCTCACAGTTCTGGAGGCTGGAAGTCCGAGATCAAGGTATCAGCAGGGTTGGTTTCTGGTGAGGCCTCTCTTTCTGGCTTGCAGATGGTTGCCTTCTGCACATGATGTCCTTACATAGCCCTTCTTCTGCATGCATGCAAAGAGAGATCTCTGGTGTCTCTTCCTCTTCTTATGAGGGTTCTTCAAAAAGTTCATGGAAAGATTTATATTTTTCTTTTAATTCTGATTTTCCACAGACTTTTTGAAGTACCCTTTTGTAAGGACACCAGTCCTCTTGGATTAGGGGTCCACCCTTATTACCTCATTTAACATTAATTACCTCCTTAAAGGCCCCATCTCTAAATACAATCACATTGGGGGTTAAGGCTTCAAAATATGAATTTTGGGGAGACAACTAAGTCCATAACAGGTAGTAACACTGACATTCCAGCATCAATGAATGAGAGTTGTTATCTCACCATCTTATTGCTAACACTGCACATGTGCTAATGCACACAAGCATGCATATATCATTGCTTATTTGATGAATATGGCTTTGTGTCACTTACATTTCTTTGATCATTAGTTTTAGTGAAACTTTTTTTTTTTTTTTTTACCTTGCAGTGCCTGCAGCCCCCTCAGTGAGACTTTTTAATGTTTAGGCATTTTTTGTGAGTTTTCTATTCCTATACTTTGACCATTTTTTTTTTTGTTGGGTTTCTTCTTATTGTCAGTAAACCTACATTTTCATTTGAGTGTCTAGCTATTTTGTATTTTAGACATTTTTGCTTACATAGAAAAGGAATAATATTTTAAAATGGTATTTATCCTTTGCTATTAAACTATTATTTACCTTTAAAATATAGCAAAGTGTACAGGGTTAATAATATGTGAGTCTCCATATTAATGAATCATGTTTAATGTCACCATACATTCATAAAAACTGTTTATAGTTTGGGTGCATTGATTTGCTGGCACAAAAATATAGGTAGTGGCAAGGTTAATGCAAAAATCTTTTCAGGTATTATTTACTCTGAATTAACAAATACAGCAGTGTTTCCCGAGATGTGCTCCCCAGAACTCGGATCCCACAAGATGTCTGTTGAGGAGAGAGTCCTGTTGTTTAAATAGTTTTGGGAGCTGCTGCATCCTATATTACCTGCCTAGTGGTTCACTGTGCACATCAGGAACTGAAAGCTTCTGAGAAACCCTGTAGTAAAGAAATCTGTTTAACTTTTGTAAACTGAGTACTTCCAAAACTTATTTTGACTGTAGAATATCCCCTTCTTTTTTTTTTTTTTTGTTTATGTGATTTGTTAACTTTTTATTTTAAAATATTTATAGGTTGCAGGAGGTTGTATAGAACTATAGTACAAATCACAACTAGGAAATTGACATTAATGTAATCCACAGAGCTTGTTCATAATTTTTATACATGTACTCATTTGTGTGCGTGTGTGTGTGTGTGTGTGTGTGTGTAGTTCAATGCAGTTTTATCCTGTGTTTATCACCACCACAAGACTTTGTTGTGCTGTATCTCTTTATAGTCATACCCACTCTTGCCACTCTCCCTAGCCTCTGGCAATCATTGATCTGTTCTCCATTTCTATAATTTGCCATTTGAAGAATGTTATATAAATGGAATAATATGGTATGTAACCTTTTGAGATTGGCTTTTTTTACTCAGCATAATTCCTTTGAGGTTCATGCAGGTTGTTGCGTGTTTCAACATTTTCCTTTTTACTGCTGAGTAATAGTCCATGATATAAATGTTCCACTGTTTGTTTAACTAGCCACCCATCGAATGACATTTTCCCCAACCCCTTATTTTTGATGGAATCTATTAATGCTCTATGAATATTGTTCTGAAGAATACCAGCTTTGGAAATTCTGTACCACAGAAATGATACAGTTAAAGAATTAATACCTTTTTAAAGATTATGACTGGGTTATAGACATTAAAAGTCTTTTTATTATTTTGTTTAGGAATTCCAGAGGCGCTGTAACACTCTGATTTCATTAATTGAGAAAGAAAATATGGAAATTGAGGAAAGAGAGAGAGCAGAAAAGAAGAAACGGGCAACTAAAACTCCAATGGTAAAATTTTCAGCATTTTCCTAACTTTTAGGTAGATCCCATTTTTTTTTACATAATTAAAATGCCCATATTATGTTTAATGCCAGAGCGATACCTATTATAAAAATTCATTTTATAAAATGCTAATTTGTTCTGGGCAAAAAAAGAATTACACTACGAACACATGTTTCCTATCTGTTTGTAGAACATATGGCTAGGAACTCTCTAGTAAGAGGGTTCAGTATTTTATAAAATTCCTCATGCATCTAAGCAGAAGTATAATGCAAGTAACATGCTTTGAATTGATACTAGAGCTATCGTGGAGTAGGAATAGGGTCGGGGTGGGATGGTTTGGTGCTGAGGTTAAAACTGGGAGTTCTGACTTGATCAAATAAGTTTTGTGATCTTTGTGAAACCATGAGTGCAAATGGGAACTTTGAGCAGACAACAATGCTTTACTTGCTAATAATTTAATTGTTGAATAATAAGATAACTTGATTTAGTCCAGTCAGGTTGCTATGTATAGCTATAATTTAAAATATTCTTTAATAGATTATATTATTTGAATGTGGTTAGGTAAACTGCCATATTTCATCAAATCTAAGATGCCTTCCATTTTAAGATGCAGCATTATTTCATGTATCACTAAGAAAAAATGCAGCCAAGTAAAATTTGTCATCAATTGTAAGATGTATCCTAATTTCAGAGGTGCTAAATTATGAAAGAAATGTGCATCATAGAAGATATGAAATATGGTATGTTAAAATCTCTTATAAGTTTTTAAAAAATGATACATTCATAAATAATATTTTGCCCAGAAAACCTTAAGTATTAAGTAGATCTTTAAGATAGAAGTAAATTTATAATACTATGTGTAAGTATATACTTGATGACTACGTATTTTTGATGGGTGTTTTATGTCTTTTCGTAAAAAGAAACATCTTTGAAGGTTATTTTACATTGGGTTATATAGTTTGTTGGGCTATATAGAACATTAACTGTGAGTATAACAATTAAGTGAATATTCATGTTAAAATTTTTTTTTAATGCATTTACATCCTAGATTTAACATTGTTGGGCCATTTAAAAATGTGCATATTGGAGCAGAACATTAAATCTGTTTCCATTTTAGTCACAGAAAAGAAAAGCAGAGTCAGCTACTGAGAGCTCTGGAAAGAAGGATGTCAAGAAGGTGAAATCCTAAAGCCTAGAAATAAAGTTTTAAATGGGAAACTGCTATTTTCTTGTTCCCATCTTCAAATGCTAATTGCCAGTTCCAGTGTATTCATGGTACTCTAAGAAAAATCTTTTTGGTTTTGATTTCTTGCATATTTTATATATTTTACAATGCTTTCTACCTGAAATGTGTAGCTTTATATTTTATGCATTCTAGTATTTTTGTGTACTGTATTTTGTGCATTTCATGTCTTCATCAAAATCCTCTCAGTCCTTGTTCTTTTGAAGCTTGTGCTGAGGTTTTAGCTTTTCTATGTTTTATATGCCGCTGCTTTGAAAGAGAACCTAGATTCTATAGCTGTATTATTGTTGTTTCATACTTTAAATTTATATGGCTGTGGAAAAATGAATTAAAATGATTTGAGGAGAAAGACTTTTTCACTTCTTTGTTGCTTTCTTTTCTATTGAGTCTGGGCTTGTATGTGTTACTGCATACTGTGATTAGCATAATAATTGTTTCTTTGAGGTCATCTAAATATTTTTTTCCTAAAGGAATAAAGGGTGAGAAAAGAAAAATATTAAAAAACTAATATTTGATACTGTGCTTGCTGTCAGTATGCATTACATTTAAATTATTCTCTAAATATTCAAGTGGGAAAATATAATAAAGAAATGTCTATAAGAAATTTAATTATTTCCTGTTTTTTGTGCAGTAGAAAGTAGTTGTGTTTACTGAATTGTATTGCTTACTACTATGTATTTGATTGAAAGTTAAAGCTTTACTTGCTGACTTGTGCGTGATCTTCTGTCCCATAGAGCCAGTTCAGCAGAGTCTGGGTGTAACATGTAGATTTATTAAAACTAAGTTAAGAATATGAAATAAGTTCTCTGCATTCAGAAGAAGGGGGGCTGTATTCTCTAGGAATGTAGTTATGCTCAGGTAATAATCTCAAAGCATCAGAGGTTTTACACACCAAGAATTTATTTCTTGCTCACACTGCATACTCCATGCAGGTCAGAGGACTGTAGCAATGGAGGGGATCTGCTTCACACAGCCAGTCAAGGCTCCAGGCTGACCGAGACATGTGGCCTTTTCAGCTGCCACTGGAGGAGAAAATGAGAAGCTGGAGAATCTTATATAAGCTCTTTATTCCCTCAGCCCAGAAGTGACACATGTCACATCCACTTATATTTCATTGCCCGAAGCTAGTCACATAGTCCTACATACCTGCAAGAGGGCTGGCAAATACAAGGGAAAAATTGGAATGTCTTACACTACTGCCTCTGCCACAGGGGATGTCAGTTCGGGAAAGAACCTGGGTCTGTCACATGAAACTTAGTGTGGAATTAATCAGAGTCAAGGTCAGGTTATAAGAGAACAGAGAAAATGGATCAGAATCGATTGTAAAATGCATAGCAAATAGGTAAAGCTTAGAATGCAGGATAGTGATAATTAGTTACCAAAACGAGGTTTGGACCACTAAAGAGTGGCCTCTTCCCCCTACTAAGATCTTTTGCACTTTCTATCAGACTTTAGTTAGTGTACCACTGTCAAACCCTGGGTAGCCACTGAGTGTAAGTCAGTGTCTTTCACGTCCTCAGTCTTCTCATAGGAGTTCTGCAATATGGGAACATTCCTTCTAGAATGACAACCCATTGTCTGCTGGACTCCTCTAAGTCTTCATTCATTGTCCAGATTTCATATTCCTTAATGCTGTCCTTCTGATTAGACTCCTTTTACTGTTTCCACCATTAGGACTTGTACCCTGTTGGGGTTTGGGGTGAAATTGGGGTGCTATTAAGACACAAGGTTAAGATGATATTAGATCAGGGGACCCAGAGATACTCAAATCTGCCCTTGGCTTAACTGCCCTTTCTGTAAGGCTCACAAAGGAGGCAAAGGTAAGCAAAGTAATATTTTGCTTACCTTTTGGCACTAGCTGACACTTTGTCTCCAAACTCCAATCCAGAGCTCTTAAGCCCAAAGTCAAATCTTGGAATTTTCCACTCCAGTGAGATGAAAAGCTATAGTCAGTAACCTGAGTGGGAGAAAATGACACCTGACAGGGGACTGCAAAACAGCCCAGTGAAAGTCCTGGATTTTCAGTCAGGTCAGCCTTCCTTTTCCTAGGGAGGAACGAAGATGGAGGGTGGGAGCAGGCACAGTCAGGATCTTTGAACCCCTTCATGGAAATTTAACAATCTCTACTTCTTGTCCTTTCTCTGTTAACCCAAAGGGGTTAATAGCCGAGCTGTATGTGGCTGTCTTCCTTGGAGGAGAAGATCTGCAGGTAAGTTCTTCCAGCCTTTTTGTGGGGCCATTTCCTTGATCCATATCATGGCTCTTACGAACCTTTCTTGGACCAAAAAGATATGAAATTCAGCTCCCCAAGTCTTTCATTGAATGCTTCTGATGCCATCCTCAGAAACTTCTGAAATGGTTTCAAAACTTAAAGACCACACTATATATTTAGTGAGAAATTCACCAACTATTCTATTTCTCTTCTTAAAGTATTTATAGCCAAATTGTTGAACCTAGCTTCCAAGTAGACCCATACAACGAATACCAGATGATAGCATAGTACAAATAATATCATGTTGGGGATAAAAAATGCCCCAAGTCTGAATATGAAATCCGGCTTATTGGCAAATCTTCGCAGAGAAATTAAACTCTCAGAGAATATTTAATAGTCCCAACAAAGAAATCCCGTTTCAAACAAGAGATAGTAGTATCCCCAGACCTGGCTGCCATGTTTGGGAGAGAAAGCAGGATAGTCAGTTTATCATATCAGCTACTTGGAGGCCAGAAGAAGCAGAAGAGAGGACTGTGTATATGAATGCAATCTTTTAAAAGCACAATGACCTTACCCACTAGCAAAAATGGTTCACTTATGGTGTAATCTGACCCAGCATGATTCCTTGTTGGGAAAATTTCCAAGGAGGAAAGTGAGCAGAGGAACAGGGACCCTGAGTGGTTTCCTTCACTCAAAGCCTCTCTCTGTAAAAGAAAAGGGATGAATAGGTTTCTCAACAACTCTAGCACTTCCAGAGACCCTCATTTGATACTCAGGCCCTAATTTCCTTAGGATCAATAAAAGGTGGTGAACCTAGCTTGTTTATTTTCATCATAGTCGATTGTATTTTAGTCTTCACAGTTTTTTTCCTTTTCCCTGGCTCCCTGGCCTATGAGTGTTATGCTATATTGGAACCTTGTATACTTATCAGTTTATACAATTTCACCATAAAATATTCCCCCAGATTTGGTCCTTTGAGACCTCCCATTTAATAGAAGCTATTGAACTAGATTCTTTGCAGCTATCTTAGTTGCTGGCTGTTTGGTTTGAAAAGCCTCCACCTACTTGGCGAAACTATCCACTGTCACCAAAATAAAATGCTATTATTTCCCAATCACTGGCAAAGGTCTCCATTGTGGTCTATCCAGTTTCAAGGCCTATCGTTAATGCTGGTATCCACATTGCTTTTTCTCCAGGTGTTCCTACCAACTCCTGAAATCTTCAAGTTGCCATCAAATTTAAAACTTCCATGAGTATTTCATCCCATGTCTCCTTCATTTAGTCTGCCTAAGCTACCCTCCCAAATAGACAAGAGGTAAAGTTTTCCTGTGGTTCAAATGCACATAGCTAATGCTGTTTGTCATGTTCCCTATCCCTCAACCTTATCATTTCTGTGTGCTCCAGCTGATTTTTAACTGCCAGTATCTCTTTTTCTGAGGGTTTTTCAGAGGCCTGGAAGGTTTCTCTACTCTCTGCATGATAGCTTGGAAGACCTAGGGGTTAACACCTCTGAGAGTGGTTCTCACCTAAAAATTGATAAAAGTTGGTGTATAAGTACCCCACTCTCTCACCCCTTGAGCAAGGTAACTAAGGTATGTGATTTATATAGTCTCCCAGGGCTTACCCACAGGATTAAGCTCCAAATCACCCACAGTAATAGCTGTCTTGATGACACACTATTGACTGCTTTCCTTTCCCTGTATCACCACTTTCCTATTCCAATTTGGGTGTTTCCTGAGGTCGACTCCTAAATAAACTATTTGCATTAGGATCTTTGTCTCAGGGTCTGCTTCTGAGGGGACCCAATTGAAGACACTCACCTCATATGTATAGCTCTTCTTAGTCCTTAGTTATTTCATAAAAAGGTGTAGGGTATTTAAGGAGAGTAATGGCTGGATAAGGATATCATTGATCTGTACTTGTAAGATCTCCCTCTCTGTAAACAATTATTGGGTGGAGTGACTGGACCAGGATGTTCTGCACTGGTACAAAGTACTGGGTTCTGATTTCTCTCCATTAACTAATGAGATTTTCTCATACCACCAATAACTGTGGTATTAAGAATTATTATTAGGTAGAGGTTACAAGATCTCCAAGTGTTTGATAAAGTTAAAGCTCGTGCCCAAGCTATTGTCTCTTTAAGTGTCCTTCATGCTAGCTGGTACCCCTTCTTCATATCAGTGGTTAATGTAGATAACTGGACCAAGTGTTGGCCTTTCTGGCTGTATTGTGTTATATAACTACTACAGAAACCTGGTGATACCAGGCTTTCTTAATCTGTTGGTCTAGTGACCTGATCATTTGTCTCTTTCCTGATACCTTGCTTTCCGGCTGGGTAAACTTTCATCTAGGTTACTGTAGTCCGATCCAAGCTATATCTTTCTACCGACTTTCAACCCTGCCTTCTTTATTGCTCCCAAGACATGCTTGGTTAATTTTTGATCTTCTTGCTGTGATAATGATGATAGAATTCACCAATATGTTGAACTACCAAATTATATAGTCTGTTTTTAAGGTTCTCCATATATCTATGGGTGGCTGATGGTGAGCACTATTCATGGCCAACTGTCTACTTCCCATCATGAAAACAGTTTTGAATTAACATATCTCCTTCAGTGGTGGAGACCAAAAGCCAAGACAGAAAAGATCTTTGTATAAGGTCTCACCTTTGCTTGAATATTTGCTATGTGACCATCATCATCAATTGGAATTGATACCTTATTCAGCCCTTCCTAAAATCAAATGTAAGTCTCCAAATGAAATTTGTTTTCATACTGGCCATTTTGTTTTGTACTGGTAATCAGAGCATTGCTGAAATATGATAATTTACCTCTTTTATACTAAAATTGCCATGGTATTCCATCTACTGCTTCCCAGTTTGTGTTAGCTATATTGTTTATAGTTGGGTAGATGGCCTTCCTTGCCTTCATGAGTGATGATTGCAACTAGGTCTGAGGTCTGGGTGCATCTTTGTAGTTATGTCCCTTTCTCCTTTCATATATGAGTATACCTCAGAAAGTTCATGGGAAAATTCGTATTATCTTTCAATTCTATTTTTTCACAAACTTTTTGAAGTGCAGTCATATGTCTCTCCTGGTTTCTAAGATCTCAGCTTTGTTTTCCTTCATTTCCTAATTCTTTCCTAGTTTGCCTCCTACCGCTTGTAAAGCTAAACCTATATCCTGGACTAGAGTTTTTTAGTTCATTTAAAATATCTTGTAGTCACTACCTGCTGAACAAGGGCCTTTAAATATTTCCAGGCCAACTCAATTCTCAAAGCCAAGGCATTCTGGGTACATCCATTATTTAATTTCTTTTTGACTTTTGGTCTTGTTATTTCTTTCATTAAGCTTTCCTCTCCACCTCAGTCCACAATAAGCTACTTTCTCCATGTAGTAAAGGCCTCAATCCATTTTTAAAAGTGAATTCTACCTCCCTTCAGTGATTGCACCCATATTCTGAGGTCTCTGAAATCCACACCATAATTAGACTCCTGGCCAGTGCTTATTGAAGATTTCTGATCAGGAAAGCAATTGCAAGGAGCACATTATTTCCTGATTAGGCCTTGCAAATCACTAAGGGTTATTTTTTAAATTCTATCTTTTCTCCACAAATTTGTAGATTCTGGTTTATACAATGTCCAAATTAGTGCCAACATGAGAACATATGGTGGTGGTGGGGGACTCAGAACACTTTAGAGAAGACCTATGACACCCCCAAATTTTATCTCACCATCACCCTTTCTTTATTTGTGAATGCAGGTTGAAATAAGATTAGGAAGAACAGAATCTTGGCCTGCCATATTGTAGGCTGTATGAGTATTTGGATCTAATGATCCAGTAGGCCAAAAATATCACATACTAGTACTCTATTTATTCTAGGGAGACCTAGCTCATGCGGAACCTTGATGCTCCTGCAGTTTGAAGTCATGGATAAGGCTATTCCAGCTCCTAAAATGAATATTTACACCAATACCAACCAGCAACTGGGCCTATATTAGCAGTGCCTCATGTTTGACAACTGAACCTCAATCTCTTTTGTGGGACTTCACTCCCCAAATGTCAGTTCCTAGGGCATGTAGTTGCTCTGTCTCGAGACCATGTCAATATCAGAGACAGAGGTGAGATCCAAATACTATTAAGGGATGAATTATGGTGGTAATGGGCCAAGGGACTCATGAATATTTAAATGCTGCCTTGGCCCTACCGCCCTTGTGTGTTCTATGAGGGATACATGTGCCTAAAAAGTGGCAAAGGAAGCAAAGTAACATTTTTTTTAACTGAGACATTGGCCCCAAACCCCAGTTCAAGCACTCTACTGAGCTAGGTTAAAACACAAGGAGGCTTAGGGTAGATACAGCCTGGAACTCAGAACCAAAACAGGACAGAATAGCTTAATCTTTCCCTTGAGCCCAAGTCAAATCCCAGAATTTGCCATTCCAATGAGAAAAAAATCACAGCTACCAGCTTCGGAGGGAATGAATCCAGAAAGAGGCTACCCATATGGGATTGTTTATATTCTCAAGGTTTTACCCAGTAAAAATTGTGGTTCAGCAGCAGTTCCCAGGAATCTTCCCTGTCAGTTCAGCACTCCTCCACTACTTGGGTACGAAGCTGGGGAATTGACTGGAGAGGGGCTTTGATCCCCTTCCCCTGGAAGTCAATGTGGACACTATGCTTAGACTGCTCAGATACTCAGCTTCTGTAGCCAGCTCAGTTCCTACAGCCTTTGGTTGATTACATGTTAATATGTGGCTGGAACAGTGGCTAAAACAAAAGGTATCACAAGAGGTACCATTATAGAATAGCAACTTGGTAACTTCTTGTGAGAATCATATCACCTATGTGGGATTTCTTATTATCTATCATATTTTGTGATTATTGGTGAGACTGTTTATGAGTGAAATGGAATCCTTGAGAACAACGGTTTACTATACAGCAGTGTCACAGAATTTTCAGTCTTCTTTTCTGGGAAATGGCAACTGCAGCCAATCATGATACTGGGAGAAAAAGTGATGCTTTCATATGCTATTGTAAATGCACATCTGCTGAAATTTGAATATGGATGGACTGTTTTGTTTCTTAAAGATTTACTTTTATTTTGCAGTTTTTTAAAAAAGCAACGAAAACTATATGTGAATAATTTACAAGCCATAATTTTCCTCATTCAGAGATCATCCATGATGCTGGGTAGGTGCTGTGGCATGGCAAGCTGCACTGCCTAAGCCTCATGGAAATAGAACTGATGATTGCATCTCAGAATTCAGGGAGTTGAACTTATTATGCTGAAGGAAAACATTCAGTTATATTCAGAATTGTCAGCTTCAGGCTTTGCAAACAACTTTGCTTAGTTGTCTTTATTTTAGTTAGCTTTTGCTGCATAACAAACCACCCTAAAACTTAGTGGCTTAAAACAACCATTTATTTAACTTATCATTCTGTGGGTTGACAATTTGGGTTGGGCTCAGCATGACATGGGCTCAGCTGCCTTCAAGGTGTCAAATAACTATTTATACATTCTAAGAAATTCCTGTAAGTTGAAATAGCGGTATTAAATTAAACTCTTATTAAAGTTGCATTTAACCCAAATGGTCCATACTCTGAGTGGAGGAAGAGCAAAATGCAGAGCGAAAATGTCCTTGGAGTCAAAATGGCAGGGTCAAAGATAGGCAGTGAGATCAAAACATCCTGTGTTGTCTGGGAATACCCTGAGGTCCAAAATATTTACTGAGGTCCAGGGGTCGTACTAACCCTATCTTTTCACTGGGCCTTAACTCAGGCAAGTCTTTTTGAGGCAGGAGACCTCCAGCTTTGCTGCCTAAGGTGTTTGCTTCAGAATAGGGTTTCATATTCCTGTTGCTGCCACCAAACTTGGCAAGATCTGTGATCCCTTGGTTGCCACTGTTGCCATTGCTGGTGTGGACTGTGCACTGTCACCTGTTATGGCTGAATTGATGTGTGCGGGGCACAACATCCCCACTCCTATCTCTCTGACCCCTAAGGAAAACGCTTTGGCCCTTAAGTGAGATTACCGCTCAGGCCACCATTGAGCAATGGTGCTCCAACAAAAACTGGTCTGGAATTCAAACACTTGAGCTCTTTAAAACATTAGCTAACTTTGTTTTTTTCAGGATGCCAGAAGAGCTGGATTTCTGGGTTTGCTACTTCAGAGATCCAGTACTTCATTCCTCTTTGACTGCATAGTTCAGGACAAGGGCGGGCCCACTGATGCCATCTCTTTCTATTCTTGTAGTGATTTGATTTTAAGAACTTTGTTGCTCTTTCTGCCACTGGACTTTGGCCAGTGTTACCTCTGTCCTTCCCGATATTCATTTAAAATGTGTTTGTCTATTATTTGTTCATTTGTATATTCATTCATTCTTCATTTTTAATTGGACCTCAGGTTAAACCCCAGGGAGAGAGGGTTGTGGCCATGACCCCTTCACTGACAGAATGTCCTCCAAGCTTTGCATGCATAGGGACTGTCTTTCTCTGTCTCTATTTCTTTCATTGCCTTGGTGTCTCTCATTGACCCTGTGTCTCTGTCACCTTGTTACTCGTCTTCACTTGCTCCTACAATCAAACTAATTTAAATGGCCCTCTCCTCAGGCACTCTGGTAATTCACTCTGACTAACTAAATAGGAAAAGGTGGGCACCGTAAGGACAGAAGCTGGCATAGGCAGTTATGCTTTCCATCTCTTTCTAGGGATACATGATGTTTCTCCTAATGTCTCTATCATTCTCATTCTCTCTCAGCATCTCTGCTTTTCTCTGTGTGCATCTATAGCCTTAATGGATGGCCTACTGATTTTATTTCTTGGCTCCCTATGTTGTGCAATGTATTCCACTTTTATTGTTACTTTGCCTTGCCGTGATCCTTCATAGATTCTTCTCTTTCTCAGGGTGTTTTTGTAAACTTTAGCTCTCATTTCTAACTGCTGCAGTCTTCAAATTTTTGAGTTGGAGAATCATACTGGTACAGATTATCTTCTGCATCAGGTTACATTGCAGATAAGTGGCTTGACTTACATCTTATGGCTAGAGGGTGAGGTCATGTGGTATAAAACTTGGCAGCATGAGCAGCAGAGGTTTCAGGTATGCAGTGGACCAACAAGCAGTGATTGACTTCTCCCTACATGCTGTTTCTTGCCCGTTTGTATGTTTACCTTTCTCCTATGTACAATACCAAAGATGTTTCTGCCTAAAGCAATTCACCTATTACACCTCACAAACACATGCTTCCCCCACTTCCAGGAGAGAGACAATCCAGTTTCATCTGGAAGTGATGTGAAAAGATCACATTAAAAGCTGCCTGTCAGTCTCAGTGTCTACAACCTTCAGAGGGCATCTTCAAATCTTCCATTTCTGGGCCTGCCTGTGGTTGTCGGATCAGAGTATATATTGTGTCCTGCAGCTGCTTGGGGATGGTGAACTGTATACTGGAACCAGTAGACATAAATGTATTGCAGAGAAGTAAGTTCCTTCATCAGCAAATCTGACCAACTGGAGAATCTACCCCTGAGATGTTCTAAGGGCAGCAGCAATCCACTTGCAGGTAATGCTGGCAACTCTGGACAAAGCCAGCTTTAGGGATTGGTTCTCAAAGTTGAGCTTGGATCAGAATCACCTGGAAAAGCCTCTTAAAACACAGACTACTGAGCTCCATTCCCAGAGTTTCTGATTCAGTGGGAATTTGCATTTCTAACACGTTCCCAGGTGATGTTCATGATGCTGGTCCAGGAATCACACTTTGAAAACTGCTGCTCTAGGGTGCCAGCTTGAATCAGGCCTCTGGTGGTCAAGCAGAAGTGGGGTTTTGTTGCTATATTATTGGTAGTTTCAATCTAGGAGAATTCCTCTAGGTCATCTACCAGCTGTGTTCCTTGCAACTCCTTGATTTGTAAACTCAAAACCTTCCTGTCTTCTGTCTCTCCTGGCACCTGGATTGCCACCCTTTCTCATATGCTGATTGTGATGTCCACACACAATTCTGTGATTAACTGCTGTCACTCATATCCTCGTGTATTTAGTGATACCTTTGTCATCACCTCTCCCATTTTTATTTCCTACCAGGAAAAGACTAACTGGCAATTGCATCAATCTTTTCCTGTTTTGTAACTCAAATTCCAAAGACTGGGAATCTGATTGATTGGGCAGGTTATCTTTTTATGCCAGTCAAGGGTCACTGTCTGGCCTATGGATTTTCAGCCTTTGGGTTGTGAGTCCATCCTGAGTTCCATTCTCCTATGGCCAGTGTAGGGCAGACTGATATGGTATATAACATGGCTGTCTAGGCAGAAGTGGCTAAGAGTAGAATAGTTGGACAGAGAGGGTGGGATCTGGCAGGAAGTGATAGACATTTTGAGTACAGTGTATTGACTGGCAAGGTTGGTTTTCAGATGGTACCCACCATACAGGTTATTTTTAATTATATTGGTAATATTTGATATAATATTAAAATATAATATACATTAAACTATGATAATACTTGTAGTTATTTAACAACCAGATGAACTGGTTATTAAAATACCAAATGTCTCCTAGTGATTGGTAGATAGTTCCTTCCCTGAGCCCCTCAAATGCTTCCCCCCATCCCAGCTGACCTAAACTATTCCTGGGACCCACAAGATCTTCTTACTACCCGGCAACTAACAGGTTTATTTGTGGCATATCAGAGGACTCCAGGCTTCTGCTCCAGGGCTTGGGTTGGCCTCCATTTTAATTGGCTGATGTCTATGCCATACTGGTTGTTAAATATTTTGAATATTACCCCTATGATTTGGATGGAAAGAGGATACAAAACTTATATTACGAAAGGCATATGTACAATATTTTCTATGTGTGCTTGCATCAGTGTAGTTGTAAATAATGTATTTCATAGTTTGGTTTAGTTTAGTTGGTTCTGAAGCAATTTCAACATGTCATTATATAAATTTTGCATTTTTAAAACACTCACAATTTATTTCTGTAAGAAAAGAAGAAATAGTGTCTTTAAAAAATCATTTTTTAAGTCATAATCTTTCCTTAGGTTCACTGTCTTTTTGCCAGGAAAATAAATTTTGGTCACAATTCAGAACGATTAGATTGCCTGTAGGTTATTACTATATTCTAGTAAAACTGACCTAAGGAAAACAAATCCCCTTTCCTTTACAGAGAAGAACTGATTTCATAGTAGAAAAAAACTTATTAGAATCCATTACAGGGCTGTAATGAAAAACAACCTCAAAGCAAACCGAACACTGTTGAATGTTTTCATTCCTAGTAGGGATCCAGCATGATGTATAGTGTCTGGCCATAGTGCTATGCAATGGCTGATACAAGAATTGAGTAAATAACAGGATCCCAAAATGAACATGTGTTCATAGAACATATGATGTCTTGAAAGAAACTAGAATTCATCAACTAATAGTAAAATGTGTAGCATGCGAAGTATTGCCCTGAACTTTCACAGAACAAAATTACATTTTGTATATTTCTCTAAAGTCTGTATATTCTTCAGCAGTTGAAGTATATTTGCTGAAAGGAATTGCATTATGTAGTTCAAATTTAAAGAATGCAGACTTTAGAGAAAATGCAAAGGGAGCCAGGAGCATTATTCAAGAATTGTCTAATGAAGCTAACCCCTTCAGTGTATAAAGTAGTAAAAATGTACCACTCAGATTTATTAAGACATGAAGCTTGACTATAAAGCAACATGACTACTTGTTGTGTGTGACTTATGGAATGAGTGTCATTACTTTAAAGTTGTAAACTATGATTATTCCTCTTTGAGGAGGTGAAGTAGTCTAGTGAATAGTCATTACACTAGATGTCAGGAAACTTAGACCAAATTCCACATTCCTGCTAAGCTTCAGAGACAAGGTAGAGGGATCATGGTATGAGGGGGAAAAGCACAGGTTTTGGGAATCAGATACATTTGGGGTCTAGTCTTAGCTTTTCCACTTAACTAGCTATGTGAGCTCAACACATTATCTAATTTCTGTGAGCATTCACTTGCCCATCAGTAATGTGGGGGATATATTCAGGGCCGACATTCAGCTGATACTTACCAGCATGGATGGAACAGTTGTTTACTGCTGAGCTCTATTCTGATTGGGCCAGTGTCCACTCTGATTTGTAGGTGCCCATGTTGTAACTGATTATTAAATATGTTGACTTACTTCTAAATAAGACTTAATGGGTAGGGTTATTGGGAGCATAAAATGAGACAGTAAGGGTACTTCAAAAAGTTTGTGGAAAAATTTAATTAAAAGATAATATGAATCTTTCCATGAACTTTTTGAAGTACCCTTGTATATGTGAAGTCCCTGGCATACAGATGCTATTCACTAAATATTAGTTTTCTTTTTTTTCTGTACAACTTGTAAAAAAATGTTTTTCAACCTAAATAAGGAGAGCAAAAATTTCTGACACTTTTCACTGTGATGTTAAGAGGTTATGGCAACTAATTATGTCTGATATTTATTCAGCATGCATTAAACAAACATTAAGTTTCTACTCTATGCCAGGCACTGAGGGATGTTGGGGGTAAAAGGATGAACACTGCACAGTCCCTACCCTTGATGAATTCGGAGTCTAGAAGAAGTAATAGACACTTGTTCTAATCCAAACAACTGTAAGAGTCAACGAGAACCTGTAAGGTGCCTTTGAGCAAATTTAGCAACAAGACCTCCTCTAGACAGGTACAGCCTAGCTTGACATTTGAACTAAGGCTGGATTTCAGCTCTCACTTGCTCCTTCATCTGGGTGCCCTTGTCCAGTGCACGACCTGCACAGGGCAGCCCTGAGAAATGTTATAACAATGGTATATGCCAAGTGCTGTTGGCCTGTAGTGGTAGGAGGTACTGAGTTTCCCAGGATAAATGGCATTTGGCCAAATACAGATGAAGAAGAAAGTATTAGAGTGTGTGCAAAGACATACAGGTATGAAAGAGTGGGGAGATTAGGGGAATAGTGGATGCTACAACCAGATAATATATTTGCACTTCTTATTTTGAAGACAGGCATGACAATGTAAGTTATATTTACAGCCTTATTAAATAGACAGTTTACTATCATTACAATTAAATATTAAAACATCTTTATGTGTAGGTTAATGTTTCCTTATTTTTTCTTCAATTAGATAGCATGCTTCCTATATTTAAATTTTCATTTGTATTTAAAAAGTTGCTTTTGGTTGATGAGAACACACTCTCCTCTGAGGTTAATAATTTGAGGTCATCTAGTGCTTTTCCAACAAGCCTTGAGCCTAGACAAAGATCAGTGGTCAAAGGAGGCTAGACAAATATTATTTTTTTTAAAAATAGAGTGCTGATAACACCAAGGTCCAGGGTTCAATTCCTGCACCGGCCAGCTGCCACACACATACAAAAATGTGGAGCCTTTTTACCACTGAATTATGGATCTGTGCTTGCTTCATAGAACGTTAAATCATAATATGAGGTCCATGATATGCCAGATGTCTCACTGCACACACATAAGTCATAGATAAAATGAACCCATTTTTGATAAAACTTGGATCACATTATACATATTTTAAATCAAAATTATTCAATTTAGTTTTACTAGAATATAACAGAACAAAGAGAAAATGAGGTAAAATGGAAGGAACTGTAAACTTTGGAAAAAATATTTATTCCCCATAAGTATATCAGTTTCTAACAGATTTCTCTAAGGTTGAGGGAAAAAATTGATCGAAAAACCATCACAAAGTTGGTGTTACTGTGGTTTTTCCTTCTTTTTTCAATTTTAAATAATATTGATTGATTCCCTGCTATGAAAGATGAGGAAATCACACATTTTTTCTTCTTTCCTTCCAACTTTTGTTTTATATGATAAAATATTACATTGTCAAGGTCTATAACATTTACTTCCTCTTCTTGCAATCAGCTAGAAATTGTCTTTGACTGCCAGTTAATAGAGACCCAAGCATAGTGACTTAAACTAAAGGATTTAGTCTCTTACCTTAAGGAAAACTGGAAGTCTTCATGGAGAGCTTCCTCTGGCTTCCTGATTTGCCCTGTTTTGTGTGTGACTTTTATTTTTCAATGTCGTAAGGTGGCTGCTGGAGTTCTATTCATCATGTCTACATTCCAGGCAAGTAACAGGAGGAAGGGGAAGAAGGCCAGAAAGACTCTGCCATTTGTATTTCGTTGTCTCCCTCCAACCTTCATTTGCAGGGGACACTAGGGAATGTAGATTTTCCACTATACATTGCCAAAGGCTGGCAATCCCTGTAACTTCAAATTCCATAGTTGCTTGGTTTAGTTTTCTATTTATATGGATTTAATGCCTGGACCACCAATCTGTTTTACCAAAGAATCTCCGTTTATAAAATTTTTGTTTTGCTTCTCTGTTGTCTGGATGGATTTCATCCTTAAGCAGTTATTTCCAGAAGGCTCCATGGATACTCTAAAACTATTCCTTGCTTGATTGCTTTCCTAATTCCCAGGCATTGTTTGTCTTTATCAACTCCTTAGGTTGTTCCACATTTTTGAGGGTAATGTAAAATCTCCTTATTCCTGTTGTTTTCTATGGATATCTCACTCCTGGAGCCCTCCATTGCCTTGCTCCAATCTGGCCTGATTGTTCTCCAGTCCTAACAGATAGTTCTTCTTTTTACTGCAATCCTTGGGTGGCCCCACTAGTTCTTGGATCTCAGTGTCTTTTTTGGTCTATTCTTTTTTTCTTGCTGGAATAGATCCTCAAGTAACTTCCTAAGAAAGAATATGTGAGAGATAAACTTTGAGTTTTAGTTGTCTGAAAATGTTTTGATTTTATTCTTGTACTTCGTAAGTTTATAGGTGCAGAATTCTTATTTGAAAGAACTCTTCTTTCAGAATTTGAAGGCATGGCTCAATTGTCTTCTAGCATCCAATGTTGCTGATGAGAAATATGATGCTGGTCTGATTCCTGTACATTTGCAGATCACCAATTTTGTTCTTTTTGGAAGCTTTAGCATCATCTCTTTATTTTTGGTGTTCTGGAATTTGCAGTAGTGTGGCCTCGTGTGGGGTGTTTTTGATTCACTGCTCTGGGCACTGGGTGGGGAATGCCCTTTAATATAGAAACTTTATTCTTCATGAAACTCTATAACATTCTTTATATTATTTGTTCTGATAATTTCTTCCCCTCTGCTTTCTCTATTCTCTTTTCTGAAACTGCTGTTAATCAGATTTGGAATATTTGGATTGAACCTCTATGCCTCTTACCTTTTTGCTCAGCTTTTCCATCTCTGTGTCTCTTCATTCTATTTTCTGGGAGACTTCCTGAACTTTACATTCAACCTTATCACTAAATTCTATTTTGGAAATCACATTTTAAATTTACACAGGCTCTTTCTTGTTCTCTGATTGGTCCTTGGTCATGGCATTTTGTTCATGGTTTAGGGATGCATATCTTGAAAATCTTTGAGGATGCTGTTTAAAATTGTTTTGTTCTTGTTGCTATTTGAGTTTTATTTATTCCCTGAACTATTGCTGTTTTTCTTGGGCCCATTTTTCTGTTTATTATTGACCTCTTTCTTTTCCATTGCAAAATTTCTTCAAATACTTGATGATCCCTGGATGTCTTCATATATAAGAATAATGCAATAAAATGTAAACAATTGCTTGGGAACTCTGTGTTCGGGTAAAGCTTGTCAACTGGTGTGTTTCACTCTAGGGCGATCTGGTAGGGAGCCCCCAAGGATCAGAAGTCAGAGGCCTTTGCTCTAGGACTGTTTAATTTCTCCAGAGAACTATCCTTCCCTTTGCCTGGTATAGAACTTTGGTGATTGATATTTCCCTGAATGGGGAGTTGGAGGTTAAGGGAGTCAACTGTTCCGTATACAGACTTAATCCCTGTATTGTCAGTTCCACACTGCACCCCTATCTTTTGTTGTCTCTGTTGCTTCCAAACTCTGAGCTTTTCTGGGATCCTAAAGGGCATACTGACTCCTTTCTTGGCTGTGTTCCTTTATGCATTCTCTAGGTTATTGCTTTTTCTGCCCCACTTCATCAGTTACCACTCCTACATCTGCTTTCTGTCTTCAGAAATTTACGGATATCCTCGGTCTACTGATGGCCGCTATACTGTTGCCTTAATTGGGGGTTTATATCTTTTTTTTTTTTTATCCCATTGCTGCCAAACAAGTTAGTCATCTACTGCCTGCTACCTGGCCATTGAATCAGCAACATTCCCAGGTCCTCCATGGAGCTGAAGCACCACAAGGATTATCTATGATTTGGTGAATTTGGAACTTTCCTAAAATGACAATCTGGAAAATTCTGGCAAAGGCATGTGAATTCCCTGGAACCCCTGGTGTAAAAATTACCTGAAGTCATTGGATAAACTCAAAGCATAGGCTTTGCTCTGACAGCATTGACAAGAACTCTGGACAACCCTGTCCTTCCATCAGATCTTTGTGGTTAATTTTATAACACATCCTTGAGGTATGAGTTAAATACCCTTGATAGGAGCAGCTAATGTGGAGACACTCAGCCTTTGCCATCAGATCCTTACTAGCTGTTAATTACTAAAGTTTTCTGAGGCTTGTTTTTTTTAATCCAAAAAATGGGGCTAAATAACAACATTTACTTCAAAGTGTTACTGTGAAAATTGATAGGCTTGGCACATAGTAATCCTCAATAAATGTTAGCTGGTCAAGCTCCAGAGCTTTTAATCACTATGTTAAATCATTGATGGAAAAAGTAAACTGCTATGTGTGTTATGCCTAAAGGTATTTGTTCTTTGGGAACTTTTTTGTGGGGGAGAACATCATATATGTATTTTAAAAATGCTGTGTCTTCTGCTACTATTAGGAAATGAACCTAGCTAATGGTCTATTTTATTTATCTTTTCAAAACAACTTTTTGATTCATTGATCTTTTGTATCATTTTGGGGGGTTTCTATTTCATTTAGTTCTGCTCTGATTTAATTCTTTCTTTCTGTCTACTACTTTTATGATTGGTTTGTTGTTGTTTTTCCAGTTCTTTGAAGTGTAGCATTAGGTCATTTATTTGAAGCTTTTGGATTCTTTTGATGCAATATTCATTTATTGCAATAAACTTTCCTCTTAGTACTGCTTTTGCAGTATCCCACAGATTTTGATCTTTATTTTTGTTAGTTTCAAGAAATTTTTGATTTCCTGTTTAATTTTTTCTTGGACCCACACATCATTCAGGAGCCTATTGTTTAGTTTACATGCACTTGTATAACTTCCAGAATTTCGCTTGTTATTGATTTCTGGTTTTAATTCATTGTGGTCTGAAAAGATACTTGGAATGATTTCGATTTTTAAAAATTTGCTGAGACTTGATTTGTGTCCTAACATGTGATCCTGGAGAATTTTCCATGTGCTGGTGAGAAGAATGTGTATCCTGTAGTTGTTGGATGAAATATTCTGTAGATGTTTGCCATGTCCAATTGATCTAAAGTTTAGTTTAAATCCTGTGTTTCTCTGTTGATTTGTTGCCTGGAAGATCTATCCAATGCTGAGAGAGGGGTGCTTACGTCACTCACTATTATCATATTAGGGTCAATCTATTATTTAGGTCTGAGTGTTTGCTTTACATAACTGATGCTCCAGTTTTGGGTGCGTACATGCTTATGATTGCTATGTCTTCTAACTGGATAGATCCGTTTATCATTATATAATGGCCTTCTTTGTTTCTTTTTAATGGATTTTGGTTTAGAGTCTATTTTGTTTGATATAAGAATAGCTACTTCTGCTAGTTTTTGGTTTCCATTTGCATGGTATATCTTTTTCCATCCCTTCACTTTTATTCTGTGTGTGTCTTTAGAGGTGAGGAGAGTCTTTTGAAAACAGCATATAGTTGGGTCTAGCTTTTTAATCCAATCAATCAGCATTGTTTGAGTGGGGAGTTTAATTCATTTACATTTAGGGTTGTTATTGACAGTTATTGCTTTACTCCTGTCATTTTATTGTTTTTTTGTTTAGATGTTTTAAATATTTTTTGTCCCTTTTATTTTTCATCTTCAATGTTAGTTGAATTTTTGAGGTGGCATGATTTAGCTTCTTTCTCTTTCTTGTTTGCATTTTTCTTTTAATGGAAGGCTTTGCTCTTTGTTGTGTATCTGTGATAACAATTATCGTTTTTCAGATTCCAGATGCAGGACTCCTTTGAGAATTTCTTGCAGTGCTGGTCCAATTTCTGTTTGTCTGGGAAATACACTATTTCTCCCTCATTTCTGGAGGATAGTCTTGCTGGGTGTACTATTCTTGGCTGGAAATTTTTTTCTTTTAGTATTTTGAATGTATCATACCATTTTCTTCAGGCTTGTAGAGTTTGATTTGAGAAGTCTGCTTTGCCAGTTTGACTATAATGTGTCTCAGAGAGGAATTTTTTGGATCGAATCTATTTGGGGATCTTTGGGTTTCCTGGATCTGAAGGTCTGTGTCTCTCCCTATATCTGGAAATTTTCTGTTCTTATTTCCTTGAATAGGTTTTCAGTGCCTATTCCTTTTTCCTCCTCTTCTGAATACCCATGATTCAGATGTGTGTGCACTTGAGGTTGTCTGCTCTCTTAGATTTTCTTCTTCTTTTTTTAAAAAAATTCTTTTTTTCCTTTTTTTTTGTCTGCCTGGGTTATTTCAAAAAGACCATCTTTGAGGTCTGAAATTCTTTGAAATCTGAAATTCTTTCTTTTGCTTGCTCAAGCTCTCTGCTGTGTTTTTTATTTCATTGAGTGAATCCATCGGTTCTAGGAATTCTGCTACATTCCTTTTTAAGGTATTAATATCTTTGTAAATTTCCTACTTCATATCCTGGACATTTTTTCTTGTTTCATTGTGTTCTCTAATTGAGTCTTCTCTTATCTTTTTCAATTTTCTTAAGATCATTGCTCAGAATTCCTTTTCAGACATTTAGGTTTTCCTACTCTATGGTGTCTGGTACTTAAGAATTACTGCGTTACTTCAGTGGTGTCATATTTTCTTGTTTATTTGTAGTTCCAGTATTTTTTTGTTGATGTTTTGTCATCTGGTAGACCACTTGTTTCTTCTATTACTCTGGTGTGAGCTGTGAGGAGAAAGACTTCCTCCTCTCTTTGTAGGCTCTGCTGATGACTCTTCAAGTATCAGTGCAGTTGAGTGTGTGGTGCGCTGCCTGTAGGGTGGCCCTGGCTGCTACTGTGTTGGTGAGCTGTCCTTGTGGTAACAGTAGGTGTGGCAGGAGCTGTGGTAGGCCACCTTGGCTCCTGCTCAGGCCATGGGTGGGCCTTTCTGGGGTTTGAGTCTGGGCCCATAGTGGTGTGTGGGACGGTGCTCACCTCAGCTTCTGCTCAGGCAGCAGGGTGGCCTCTCTGGGGCTCGGGTGCAGACCCAGCATGGTAGCACATGGGACGACACTCACTTCAGCTCCTGGTCAGGTGGTGGGTGGGGCTGTGGCTTTTGTTGTATTCACTGAGTTGTACAACCATTACCACAATCTAATTTTAGAACACTTTCATTATCCCATAAAGAAACTCCATACACATTAGCAATCACTTACAATTACCCCCTTCTCCCAGCCTCTGGCAACCATTTCTCTACTATCTCTGTGAATTTACCTATTCTGGACATTTCATATGAATGAAATCATAAAATATGTGGCCTTTTGTGTCTGGCTTCTTTCACGTAGCATAATGTTTTCAAAGTTCATCCATGTTGTAGCATGTATCAGTATTTGTATTAGTCCTTTTCTGTTGCTTATAACAAAATACTTGGAACTGGGTAATTTTAAGAAAACAGAATTTATTGCTTACAGTTTCAGAGGCTAGGAAGTCCAAAGTCCGGGGAACACATCCGGTGAGGAGCTGGGTGGTGGTGACAGTGAACAAGAGCTCTCAAATGGCAGAAATGGCAGAGCAGACCCTTTTTGAAGCCCTCTGAACCACACCCCTGGCCACCATTATTAATCTATACACTACCGCATGGTCCTACAATCTAATCATGTCTTCAAAGCCCCATCTTTTGATTACCATAATAGGATTTCCCACCCTTAACAGTTACAGTGGGGATTAAGTTTTGGAGGGGCATTCAACCCAAGGCAGTACTTCATTCCTTTTTATGCCTGAATGATATTCCATGGTATGGAAATACCACATTTTATTTATCCCTTCATCAATTAATGGACATTTGGGCTTTTCTACTTTTTGGCTTTTGTGAATAATTTTGCTATTAACACTCGTATACAAGTTTTTGTGTGGAAATATGCTTTCACTTCTCTTGGGTATATACTTAGGAGTGGAATTACAGGGCCATGTGCTAATTCGATGTTTCATTTTTTGAGGAGCTTCCAGTGATGATTCTTCTGATTGATCAAGTTTTCTTTATTTTTGTTTCCACCCTCTGTTTGTTTGGTAGTCATACATTTTATTTCTGCTCTTCTAATAGTTTCTTTAAATTTTTAAATCAATATCTGGTTCCTTAAATGTTTACAGGTGAATGTGACATAACAAAGTCTGATATTAAACACTGTATCTGTTTTTCTGAACAATGCAAGGACTGTAGAACACAAATACTCATCATCACCCCTCTTTTGTGTTATTGTCTAATATATTAACTTTATTACTAAATCATCCCCAACTATTATTATTGTTTATTTTTATACTCAGTGCAGCACTTTTAAAATTTACAGACATGTTTTTCAGTTTCCTCATTCATCATTATTTCTTGTGTTCTAATTCTGAAATCATTTTTTCCTTACCAAAGTACATATTTTTTATTGTCTTTCAGCAAAGGTCTGTGAGTAGAAAATACTATTAATCTTGTTTACCTGAAGAGGTCTTTTGTTTACTCTCACTTCTTAATGATAGTTTAGCCAGGCATAGGCTTAAGAGTAGCAGATATTTTCCCTCATTACTTTGAAGCTATCATTCCACTTTATTTGCATGTCCGTTGTCAATCTAATATTCAATCCTCTGTAGGATTTTTGCTGTGTTTTATCTTTGGTATTCTGAATAATGAGTTGCCAAAAAACCCAATGATTGGCACTTAGGATAGAAGAGTTCATTACTTTGAAGCTAAATATAAAATTGCTTCCTGAATATTCAGCCTGTGATAAAATATTCTGCTGGTCTATGGTGATCTGGGAAGTTAATTTAACTTCACAAGGGGCTCTGTATTAAAAAAAAAGACATTTTACGGCATGTACTCAATTCAGCAACTGATGTTTACTACATTTCTTGAGCTACAGTGGAGTGTCAAGAGGGTCAAATGACTTTTTTTGCAAAGAGAAAGGACCATAGGAGAGATAAAGGGATGTTAAAAAAGAAAGGAAAAAAGAGAAAGAGTATTATGTTTCAAATCTTGAAAACATGGAAGGGGGAGCCATTTTGAACACTTGATGTGTTGTGCAACAGTGTGCTGTACATTTTTTATAACAAAGGAGAGATCAGCATGTGATTTATTTAATTTATATTATATCAAAACCAATGGTTTGCAAACTATATAAAACATCTTTGAATGCGAGGCAGAGCAAGAACTAGGACAATGACACTTTTCTTTCTTTTGTTAAATGATACTTAGTTGTTGGTATCAGGTAGGTTTTTCTAAAAACACAATGCTGGAAAGGGAGTTATACATTTACAAGGTATAAGAGAAAGAACAGATGGAGTTTAATTTAGAAATGTATTGTGTCTCAGCAACTATACTCTGTCCTAATTCATAGTCTCCACAAGGCTTGGGGAATGACTTCCTGTGCTTATAGGCGCTGAGAGGAAATGGAGTGATTTTAGTTGAAATGATATTTCAATATGAGCAAAAGAGTTTCAAGAGGGAAGACGTTAATTTGTTTATAAAGTATTTCACTATTTATTCATGTCATTTGAATTTGGGGTCCCATACTAACACTTTCAGAATTGTAAAATAAGCGAGTTCTATTAATGATAGGGAATGTTATCCTGGAGGGGACCCTAGTGACCATGCAATCCAATCCCATTAAAATGTACAGTCTGTGGTTTTTATTATACTCACAGGATTGTGGAAACATCACACACAATCTAATTTTAGAATTTTCATTCCCCCTAACTCTGTGCCCATTAGTGTTTACTTCCTATTTCCCTCCTTCCTGCTCTAGACCTAAGCAACCACTAATCTACTTCTTGTCTCTATAAATCTTCCTGCTATGAACATTGCATATAAATGGAATTATGGAATATGTGGCCCTCTGTAACTGTTCTTTCACTTAGAAAAGTGTTTTCAAGGTTGATTCATGTTGTAGCATGTATCAGTACTCTCTTTTTATTGTTTTTAATGGTCGAGTAATATTCCATTGCATAAATGTATAGTATTTTGTCTATCCATTGGTCAGTTGATGGACATTTGAGTTGTTTCCAATTTGGGGCTATTATGGATAATTCTACTATGAACATTTGTCTGCAAACTTTTGTGTGAGCATGTGTTTTCATTTCTGTCGGGTATATAACTAGGAATAGAATTGCTGGGTCATATGGTAACTCTGTATTTAACCATTTGAGCGATTGCCATATAGTTTTTTATAATGATTGTACCATTTTACATTTCCACCAGAAATGCAGGAGGGTTCTAATTTCTCCACATCATCTCAACACTTGTTATTGCTCATCTTTTTCATTATATCCATCCTAGTGAGTGTGAAGTAGTATCTCATTGTGGTTTTGATTTACATTTCCCTAATGACTAATGATGTTGAGCATTTTTTTCATGTGCTTATTGGCCATTTGTATATCTTCTTTGGAGACTGTCTATTAAGATCTTTTAACTACATTTCTAATTGATTTATTTGCATTTTATTTTTGAGTTGTAAGAGTTCTTTATATAGGCCAGATACAAGTCCCTTATCAGATATATGCTTTGTAAATATTTTTATCCCATTCTGTTGCTTCTATTTTCACTTTTTTAATGATGTCCTTTGAAGTACAAAAGTTTTAAATTTTGATGTAGCTCAAGTTATCTATTTTTTATTTTTTGTTCATGGCTTTTGTGTTATAACTAAAAATCCCTTGTCAAATCCAAGTTCATGAAGACTTACCTCTATGTTTCCTTCTAAGAGTTTTATATTTTTAGCTCTTATATTTAAGTCTTTGATCCATCTTCAGTTAATTTTTGTGTAGGGTGTGAGGTAAAGGTCGAACTTCATTCTTTTGCATGTGGTTATCCAACTGTATCCACACCATTTGTTGAAAAGAATATTTTTCTACATTGAATGTCTTGGCACTCTTGTTGAAAATAAGTTGATCCTGGACACATGGCTCCATCAATTTTTATAGCTTAATGAAAGTCTCAACCATGTTTACCTGCTTTGCTTACAGGGTAAATGCACCATAAGCCAAGGCAAAGTCATTCCCACAGCCCTTGTTTAGAAAACGTATGATTTTTATATTGTCCCCATTAAAGCAATACAGTCCAGTAGCTATGACTTCAAACATGACCTTCTAAAAATGAGTGCCTCTCAGTGTGAAATGTTCATTCTCAAGGCCAGGCCTATGCTGGGGTTTGAGAGTTTGTAAAAAAGGTCCCAGATTCCTTTACATAGTGCCTAATGTTGCTTTCTTTCCTGTCGCACTTACTTTTTTTTGTGTGTATGCTTTACTGCAACAAAAATACTGATATCTTCTTGCTGCACCCCACTAACCACGGTAAAAGCCATGGAATGAAAATCCTTTGCAATAAGCATACCACAAATAACAAAGTGTAGGGGTTGGTCTTGCTGCCTTAACAGCTGAAGGGCAAGCTGTATGCCAAATGGTCTTTATAAGGCACTTGCTTAGCACATAGCCTGTGTCAGGCACTGGGGGATAGAGAAGCAAATACATGGTCACTGCTCTGGGGAAGTTCGCAGTTTCACTGGGGTGATAAGACTAATATATCTCAAACAAAGGACTATTAAGTTAGAGGTAGTGCATGATAATTGCTAAAACAAGGGCAGAGGACCATACAGTCAGTGTAAATTGGAGTCAAGGAAGGCCTTTGAAAAAGAAGGTGAGGTCGCAAAATTGACTTGAAAGGATTTTGATGGACAGAGAAATGAAAGGAATTTACAGAAACTAACATTAGGTTGGCAATATAAGGAATCTGGACTGATAGGGTTGAAGATCCATTCTAGGAATCACTTAGAGATAATATTATTAAAATAGGGTAAGTATAGACTGAGGTTAGTGGATAGAATCACAGAATATTAGAGCTGGAAGGGCATTGCTAACATTCCAGCTGGAATTGGAATATCTAGTCCAGTGTATAATTCCTATTTTATTAGAAACTTTTTTTTAATTCATGGAATTTTTATTTAAATGGAATCGTATGTAAAGCAGAAAGCTCCACCCTCCTGAGCAGAAGGCAAGAGTACATCCCACCACCAGGGACCCAGATGGAAGCCTCGAGCAGCCCTCAACCTGCCTAATTGGAAGGGGAGGGCATGTCTTGCGAACAGAGATCCAGGCGAAAACCCTGGGAAGCTGCCACCATCCCGAGCAAAATTCAAGAGTGTGCCACAAACACTGCTTCCACATAGGTGGTCCACCATAGCCACTGCCACAGCTACTGTCACTGCAAGGAAGGCTCACCACCACAGTAGTAGCCAAGATCACCCTGAAAGCAATTGGCCACACACTCAACTGCACTGACATAAGTAGAGTCACCAGCGGAGCCTGCAAAATGTGGAAGAATGCTCAACATCACTCATCATCAGGGAAATGCAAATCAAAACCACATTGAGATATCATGTCACCCCAGTTAGACTGGTCATTATTAAAAAAACCAAGAATAACAAATGCTGACGAGAATATGGAGAAAGGGGAACACTTCTACCCTGTTGGTGGGACTGTAAATTAGTACAGTTGTTATGGAAAACAGCATAGAGATTTCTCAAACAACTATAGATAGAACTACCATATGACCCAGCAATCCCACTGCTGGGTATATATCCAAAGGAATGGAAGTCATCATGTTGAATAGATACCTGCACTCCCACGTTCATTGCAGCTCTATTTACAGTAGCCGAGATACAGAACTAACCTAAATATCCATCAGTGAATGACTGGATGAGGAAAATGTGGTATGTGTACGCACGCGTGTGCACACACACACACACAATGGAAAACTACTCAGCCATAAAAAAAATGAAATTCTGCCATGTGAAGCAACGTGGATGAACTTGGAGAAAATTGTTAAGAGAAATAAGCCAGGGACAGAAAAAGAAATATTGTATGTCCTCACTCATAAGTGGATGCTAAGAAGGAAGAAAGGCAGAAGGGAGGGAGAGGGGAGGGAAGGAGGGAAGGAAAGAAAGAAAGAAAGAAAGAAAGAAAGACTACAATGATATATTGAACTTTCAGAAAGAGAGAATAGACTAATTGTTACTA
Source organism: Galeopterus variegatus (assembly GCF_000696425.1). Lineage (NCBI taxonomy): Eukaryota > Metazoa > Chordata > Mammalia > Dermoptera > Cynocephalidae > Galeopterus > Galeopterus variegatus. Next base: position 516,600 of record NW_007726890.1, read on the forward strand.
AAGGTGGGAAAGGAGAAGGGAGCTGGGGGTTAGGGAGCGATTGGGTGAGGGACACAAAGAAAAATTTCTATCTGTAATAATGATTATGCTAATAGTATTGATTTGATCATCACATATTATACACAAATAATGATGGGCAATGCATGTTTTAGTCCGTTTGTGTTGCTATAACAGAAATACCTGAGACTGGATAATTTATAAGGAAAAGAGGTTTATTTGCTTACAATTCTGGGACAGCTGCATCTGGCACGAGCCTCAGGCTGCTTCTACTCATGGCAGAAAGTGGCAGGCAGCCAGCGGGGACAAGCAGATCACATGGCGACAGGAAGCAAGAGAGAGAGAGAGGAGGTGCCAGGGTCCTTTAAACAATCAGCTCTCATGGAACTAATAGAGCGAGAACTCACTCACTTCCCCTCCTCCCCCAGGGAGAGCATTAATCCATTCATGAGGGATCCGCCCCCATGACTCAATCAATTTCCAACACTGCCACATTGGGGATCAAATTTCCACATGAGTTTTGGAGGGGACAGCACATCCAAACTCCATCAACACCATACCCCAAAATATGGATAATCAATTATGCTTCAACTAAAAAAAAAAAAAAGAAAAAAAATATGTAAAGCTGATAAAAGCAAAAATACTTTGGTTGAATTTGGGCAAGATCGAGATCAGCCTAATTCCTATATTTTAAGAGTGAGAAAACTGAGACCTAAGAAAAGAAAATTGTCTCCATGTCATTAAATCCAGTGGACACTTAGTCTCCTCCTTGCCTGGCATCTCAGGAGCATATTGCATAGTTGACTACTCTCATTTTCTACATTTCTTCTATGATACAACTCTCCAGGTTTTCTTTCTACTTCTCTGGCCTCTTTTCTCAGTATCATTTAGGTGTTTAGTCTCTTACATCTAAACTTTAAGTGCTGGATTTCTCAGGATTTGAGCCTCAGGTCTTTTTACTTCTCCTACATTCTGTCTAGACAATCGTATTTGATGGTTTCAAGTATAATTTCTATATGATAATAATTCTCAAATTATATTTCTAGCCCAAGCCTATTACTAACTCTATTACTGAGTAAACATCTGTACCTGGATATACCGCATGTGCTACATACTCAAAATTTTCAAAACTAATCTCCTTTCTTCTTCCAGCCCCCCATGTTCGCACCTACTCTGGTGCTGTTTGTCTCAGTGAATAGCATCACTGACTGTGCAGTTTCCTATGCCTTAAATGAAGGACTCATCCTGGGCACTTTTTTTTTCTCCTTTCTCACATTCATTCAAGCACCAGTTCCTTTTCCTCTTATCTTGTAAATATTTCTTGAATCGCTCCACTCTTCTATATTTCCATCACTGCACTGTGACAACCACTCCCCTCCAGGCCACCCTCATTGCTCTGTTGGGCTACTGCAATAACCTCATGATTAATCTTACTGCTTCCACTCTTGCGCGCCTCCAACCAGCTTTCTACATTGCAGCCACAGTATGCTTTATAAAACATAAATCTGATCATGTCACTTCCCTGCTCAAAAGCCTCCAGTGGCTTCCCATTACCTAAGGAAAATGCCTAAATTTAACATGCCTTAGAAAACCTTTCATGATGTGGAATCTGTCCACTTGTTCAACCCCACATTTTTTTTGTTTGTTTTTTTTAATCAGATCTATCTCTTTTACATTGATATACCAATTGCAATGAAATTTGTTCAGTTCCCAATATGTGCCATACTCGCAGCGTGCCAGGCAAACTCATCCTGGTCTCAGCTGAAATTTTACCACCCCTGGGAAGACTTCCTAACTCCACTTCCACACCATAGTCCAGATTAAACATCCCTGCGTCATACTCTTACAGCTACTTGAGAGGCAAACCTCTTACAGAATGTATCACACATTATTTCAATTGCTGCTTTACTTGGGTGTCTCCCTAATATTAGCCCTTAACCTCAGTGAGGGCAGAGTCCCTCTTGGCTACCACTGTAACCTCAGTGTGTAGCATGGTGCCTAAAATATAGGAGATTTAAAAAACACATTATTTTAAAATAACAAAACATTTATAATCAAAATATTTTTGTTAATTTTAAAAATAATATATATTTATGGTGTACAAAGTGATATTATGATATGTATAAAATGTAGAAAGATTAAATCAAGCTAATTAACATATTCATCACGTCAAATAGTTACTATTTTGTGATGAGACTTTTTGAAATTTACTCTTAGCTATTTTGAAATATACAATACCTTATTACTAACTACAGCCACCATGAAGTGCAATAGATCTTAAAAATATATTCTTCCTGTCTAACTGAAACTTTGTACCCCTTGACCAACATCTTCCCATTCCCCCTACTTCCAACTTTCTGCTTCTATGAGTTCAATTGTTTCAGATTCCACACATAAGTGAGATCATGCAGTATTTGCCTTTTAGTACCTGACTTATGTCACTTAGTGTAATGTCCTCCAGGTTTATCCATGTTATTATAAATGGTTTGCAGATATTTTTTCCCATTCTGTAGGACATCCTTTTGCTTTTTTAATTGTTTATTGTGCTGTGCAGAAGCATTTTAGTTTGATATAATACCATTTGTTTATTTTTTCTACTGCTGCCTTTGCTTTTTGGTTCTTATTCATAGAGTCTTTTCCTAGATCTACTTCCTGAAGTGTTTCCCCTAGGTTTTCTTTTAGGATTTTTATAGTTTCATGTCTCACATTTAAGTCTTTAATCCATTTTTTAAATCCATTTTGGGTTGATTTTGGTATATGGTGAAAGGTATGGGTCTAGTTTCATTCTTCTACTTATGGATGTCCAGTTTTCCCAGCACCATTTACTGAAGAGGCAGTCTTTTCTCCAATATATGTTCTTGGTGCCTTTGTTGAAGATCAGTTGGCTATAAGTCTGTGGGTTGATTTCTGGGTTCTCTATTCTGTTCCATTGGTCTGAGTGTCTGTTTTTATGCCAGTACCATGCTGTTTTGGTTACTATAGCTTTGTAATATAATTCAAGGCCAGGTATCATAATGCCTCTGGCTTTATTTATTTATTTAGCTCAGGGCTGCTTTGGCTATTCAGGGTCTTTTATTGTTCCATATGAATGTTAGGATTGCTTTTTCTATTTCTGTGAAGAATGTCATTGGTACTTTGGTGAGGATTGTGTTGAATCTGTAGCTCACTTTGGGTAGAATGGACATTTTCACAATGTTAATTCTTCCAATCCAAGAGCTTGGAATGTCTTCCATATTTTTGTGTTCCCTTTAAATTCTTTCAGCAGGGATTTTTAGTTCTTGTTGTAGGAAACTTTCACCTTCTTCATTAAATTTATTCCTTTATATATATATATATATAGGTGATTATTTTAAATGGGCTTTCTTTCTTGATTTCATTCTTTGCTAGTTCATTGATGGAATATAAAAACACTACTGATTTTTGTGTGTTGATTATGTATCCTGAAGCACTAATGAAATCATTTATTATCTCTAAGAGTTTTCTTTTTTTTTGTAGAGTCTTTAGTTTTTTCTGTATATAGGATCATGCCTTCTGCAAACAGAAACAGTTGGACTTCATCCTTTCCAGTCTGGATACCCTTTATTTCTTTCACATGCCTGATTGCTCTGGCTAATGTTTCCAATACCATGTTACGTAGGAGTGGTGAGAGTGGGTATCCTTGTCTTGTTCATTTTCCTATTCAGGATGATATTGGCAGTTGGGGGAGAGTGACACTGGGGACCATTTATTCTGCCATCTTGACTGGAAGTCTCTCAGAGAGGATCTTTTAGATTGAGTATGTTTGGGGATCTTTGAGCCTCTTGGATCTGGAAGCACATTTCTCTGCCAATACCTGGGAAGTTTTCTACTATTATTTCATTGAATATGTTTTCAATTCCTTTTCCTTTCTCCTCCCCTTGCAGAACACCCGTGATTTGTATGTTTGTGTGCTTAAGGTGATCTGCTAGCTCTCTTCGATTTTCTTCATTTTTTAAATTGTTTTTTGTATGATTTTGTCTGCTTGGGTTATTTCAAAAAGATTGTCTTCAAGATCAGAAATTCTTTCTTCCAGTTGTTCTAGCCTGCTGATTACACTATCAATTTAGTTTCTATTTTGTTGAATGAGGCTTTCAGTTCCAGGAGTTGTGCTTTTTTTTTTGTTATTTATCTCTTTGTAAATTTCCTCCATCATGTCTTTGACTGTTTTTCTTATTTCGTTGTGTTGTCTGAGTCTTCTTGTATCTCACTGAGTTTCCTTAGGAGTTTACTTGGAATTCCCTTTCAGACATGTCAAAGTTTCCTGTTGTATGTAGTCTGGTATTTGAGAATTATGGTGTTCCTTTGGTGGTGTTATATTTTCTTATATTTCTAGTATCCTTACATTGATGCCTAGTCATCTGGTGGTTGCTTCTTCTATTATTCTGTAATGGCTTTTGAGGAGAGGGACTTCCTCCTGTAGCTTTGTTATATATTGCCCTTTGGGTGGGGTTTTTACTTCTGGTAACAGGCAGACTCAGTAGTTTCAGTAGTTCTGGGTAGACTCAGTATTCCCCGGGGATGCTGGCAGCTATGTCTGTGTCTGGGGCTGTGTGCACGGCTGGGCCTGCACAGGTGGTTGGGAGCCATATGGGCAGCTGGGATGGCAGGGGCCACAGGGGTTCCTGAATGGCTGGGCCCACACAGGTGGGCAAGGCTGCTCAGGCCCATGTGGGCAGGTGGGGCTGCATGTGTTGCTGGGTGGTTGGGTTCATGTGGGTGGGTGGAGCCGTGTGAATGGCCAGGCAGTTGAGGCTTCAAGAGCTGCTAGATGGCTGGACCCTTGTGAGGTCACGTGTGTGGCCAGGGTCACACAGGAAGCTGGAAGGCTGGAGCTGCACAGGCACCCAGCACCAATCTGGCAGCATGAGCTATGTGGTGAGGTGTGCTGTGCAGGATGAACTCCTGTGTGGGGAGAAGGGCCACAGCTCTGAGACCAGACAGTGGCACAGGCAACCATAGCTGTGGTCAGGGCAGACTGGGGCAGGAGCAGGAGTATAGTTACTGCTTATGACTGAGCAGATTTTTTCAGCTGCAAGAGAGAATTCCTCCTGGCTGATCCTGGCATGGGAGATGTGGCAGTGGATGAAGCCACATGCCTCTTTCTCCTCTATACCACCCTGCTTGGTTTTGTGCTCCACAGGGTCCTCACCAGGCTCTCCCCGCACTCCCCCACTCTCCCACTGATGATCTCTCCTGTACTTAGCTGTCCTCTCCTTGCTCTGGTCCATTTCTGTGGGAGGATCTTATGTTGGGCACCTCTAATTCACCATTTTGACTCACCCTCAGTTTGATAGTGTTTTATTGAGGATTTTTGCATCTATGTTCATCAAAGATATTGGCCTGTAATTTTTTTTTCTTGTAATGTCCTTGTCTGGCTTTGGTATCAGGGTAGTGCTGGCCCTGTCAAATGAGTTTGGAAGTATTCCCTTCTCGTGCTTTAGAAGTATGTGTATTCTGTTGCTTTCATATATTTATAACATATCCTATTGATTCTGTCTCTCTGGAGAACCCTGACTAATACAGGTATATACCTTCTATAACTAATTTGTTGAGAATTTTATCACAAAGTTATGTTTAATTTTGTCAAATGCTTTTTAAAAAAAAATTTATCCAAAATATTTTAACATTTACTGGTACACATTTGTGGGGTACAGTATGTTATTTTAATACATGCATATACTGCACCATGATTCACTTAGGGTAGATAGTATAGTTTTGTACCCAGTGGTCCACCACTTTTCCTTCCTCCCCCGGACCCCCCACCTCTGGTGTCAAATGCTTTTTCTGTGTCTATTAAAATGATCATATGGTTTTTGTCATTTTTTTTTTTTTTTTTGTCTTTTTGTCTTTTTTCCGTGTCCGGCAACGGATCGCAACCCTCAGTGTTGCCCCCGTACCGGACCGGGGACCGGCAACGGGATCGCAAGCCTCGGTGTTGCTCCCGCGCCTCGCTCAGCCAGTGAGCGGGAGCCGGTCTGTATGTGGGATCCGAACCCTCGGACGGGAGCGCCGCCGCGCTTCCCAAGCGGCGCACTATCCAGTGCGCCACCGGGCCGGCCTGTTTTTGTCATTTTTGTTGTTAATGCAGTGTATCACGTTTATTGATTTGCACATGTTGAACCATCCTTGCATCTCTGGGGTAAATCCAACTTGATCATAGCAAATGATCTTTTTGACGTGTTGTTGAATTTGCTTTGCCAGTATCTTGTTGGGAATTTTTGCATCTATGTTCATCAGGGATATTGGCCTGTAGGTTTTTGTCGGTGTTGTTGTTGTTGCTTTTGTGTCCTTTCCTTGTTTTGAGATCATGGTAATGCTAGGCTCATAAAATGAGTTCAGAAGTATTTCGTCCTCTTCAATTTTGTAGAATAATTTCAAGAGAATTGGTATTATTTCTTCGTTAAACATTTGATATAATTCAGCAATGAAACCATCGGGTCCTAGGCTTTTGTTGTTCTTGTTGGAAGGCTTTTTTATTATTGATTTATAATTATTGTTATTATTGTTACTTGTTATTGCTCTGTCCAGATTTTCTGTTTCTTCATAATTTAATCTTCCTAGGTTGTATATTCCCAGGAATTTATTAATTTCTTTTGTGTTCTCAGATTTGTTTGCATATATTAGTTTATAACAGTCTCCATCCATTGCATTTCTTTGATATTGGTTGTAAGGTCACTGTTTTTTCGTCTCTGATTTCATTTATTTGGGTCTGTTCTCTTTTTTTCTTAGTATGTAAAGGTTTGTCCATTTTGTTTATCTTTTCAAAAAAGCCAATTCTTTGTTTCAGTGATTTTTTGACTTTCTTTTTAGTTTCTATTTCATTTATTTCTGCTCTGAGCTTTATTATTTCCTTATGCCAAATTTGGGTTTAGTTTATTTTTGTTTTCCTATTTCCTTGAGGTTCATGGTTAGGTTGTTTATTATAAATCTTCCTTCCTTTTTGATGTAGGTGTTTATTGCTATGAACTTCCATCTTAGAACTTCTTTTGCTGTATCCCATAGGTTTTGTTATGTTGTGTTTCCATTCTTGTTTTTCTCAAGAAGTTTTAAATTTCACTTTTGACTTACCAACTGGTTATTTAGGAGCATGTTGTTTAACTTTCATGTGTTTGTAAGGTTTCTGGAGTTCGTCTTGTTGATTTTCAGTTTTATGCCCTTGTGGTCCAAGAAGATACTTGATATGATCTCTATATTCTTAAATATGTTAAGATTTGTTTTGTGGCATGGGTTATTTCAAAAGACCTGTCTTCAAGATAAATTATTTCTTCTGTTTGATCCAGTCTGTTGTTGAAGATCTCAGTTGTATTTTTAATTTTATTCAGCTGCAAGATTTCTGTTTGGTTCTTTTTTTCGTGACCGGCAACGGATCGCAACCCTCAGTGTCGCGCCCGTACCGGACCGGGACTGGCAACGGGATAGCAACCCTCGGTGTTGCGCCCGCACCTCGCTCAGCCAGTGAGTGGCCAGTCTGCATGTGGGATCCGAACCCTCGGCGGGAGCGCCGCCACGCTCCCAAGCGGCGCACTACAGCAGTGCGCCACTGGGCTGGCCCTGTTTGGTTCTTTTTTATTTTTATTCTTTTATTTTTTATTAATTAATTAATTAATTTATTTTTTGTCTTTTTGTCTTTTTTCGTGACCGGCAACGGATCGCAACCCTCAGTGTCGCGCCCGTACCGGACCGGGACCGGAAACGGGATAGCAACCCTCGGTGTTGCCCCCGCTCCTCACTCAGCCAGTGAGCGGGAACTGGTCTGTATGTGGGATCCGAACCCTCGGCGGGAGCGCCGCTGTGCTTCACAAGCGGCGCACTGTAGCAGTGCGCCACCAGGCCGGCCCTGGTTCTTTTTTATAATATTTACCTCTTTGTTAAATTTCTCATTTGGATCATGAATTGTTTTCTGATTTCATTGGATTGTTTGCCTATATTGTCTTGCATCATGCTCGGTCTTCTTAAGATTATTATTTTGAATTCCTTTCCAGGAATTTTATAAATATCCTCTTCTCTAGGGTCTATTATTGGTGACTTATTGTCTTCCCTTGGGGGGTCATATTTCCTTGTTTTTTCATGTTTCTCATGTCCCTACATTGATATCTACACAGGAGTGGAAAAGTGACTTTTTCAATATTATGGAGGAGTTTTTGAAGGATGAGGCTTTTTCTTGTAGATGGATCTTAGGGTGTCAGTTGGCAGTGGTACATTGGTTTTGCTTCTGGGAGGACTCAGTAGTGTACTGATTCTTCATTTGCAATCCTCATCTGTGGTGTGTACAATTGTCTCAGTGATCTAGGCTGGGAATTTTTGTTGATGGCAGTGCAGTTTTGCTGGGTGTGGGTGTGCTGGTGTGGTTGTTGAGCCTGCTGTGTGTGGGTGCACCAGGACAGCAGGCTGTGTGGTGGTCTCTCCAGGAAGGCAAACCCACTGTGGGGCCACCTTCTGCCTGGCTGTATGGCTGGGGGCCAACATGCACTGGCCAGGCAGCTGCACTGAGCTCCTTGGTGGTGCAGGGCTGCTTCCTGATTGGCCGTTGGGCCTTGGGAGAGGGTGTGTGATCCTGGCAGCTGCACTGCACTCTCAGGTAAGATGAGGTTGCCTTTGGGCGGTTGTTGGGCTAGGTGGCTGCACTCTACTCCCTCTGGTGGTGCAGTGCCAACTCCTGGATGGCTTTTAGGCCAGGGAAGGGGTGCCCTGGTAGGGTGGCTGGCCTAGGCTCTCTCTGGTGGTATGGGGCCCTCTGCTGGCCAGGTGTTGGGCTGGAGAAGGGGGCAATTGAGCCAAGCAGCTGCACTTGGCTCCCTCTGGATAGCTGTCAGGTTGGGGTAGGGTTTGCGTGGGCTGGATGGCTGTGCTGCACTCCGTCTGGTGGTGTGATTCTGCCTCCTGGCCACCTTTTGGGCCAGGAGTGTTTGCACAGAAGCCAGGCAGCTGCAGTAGGGCAGGTTGGGCATAGTCATGACTGGGCCAGGGAGGTTATTAGGCTACTTTCTGGCTGTGCAGGTCTGCCTTTTCCCCTGGGGATAGAATGTCTCCTGGATTCTGAGGTCTTGTTTGTTCCTTTTGCCTAGCCTAGGTTCTAGGTAGTTGGTGTACTGGTGCTTCAGGTGCACATTGATCATAGTGGTTTTATGTCTGGGCCTAAGATATGGAGGGAGTTGGGAGCTACTGCTCCCAGGGTAGGACACACTCCAGTGGTGGGTCCAGTTTCAAGATGGGTTCAGGCCAGCTTAGATCATGGGAATAGGGGGTGCAAAATTACGTTCTGCTTTGGGGTAAAGCAGCTACACAGACTCTGCAACTCTCTGCACTGGAAATAGGATTTGTGAGGACTGGGGGACCCTCTTGTAGTAATGACTGCTGGCTTCTGTGGTGGTGATGAGAATCTTCAGCTTACCTTAAACCCATAAGAAGTTCTCCCAGCTCCAATCTGATCCCGGTGGAGGAGACAGTGTGGCTGAGGCACGGTGCCTCACTCTCTCCTTTGTGATGCTATCTTGGGCTTCTCTGCTCCACAGGGATTTTATCACTCCCCTAGTGCTTTCCAACATACTTCTTTTTTTTTTTTTTTTTTTTTTTTTGTTTTTTTT
>NW_007726890.1:527171-530392 GCF_000696425.1 Galeopterus variegatus
TTCTTTTTTTTTTTTTTTTTTTTTTGTCTTTTGTCTTTTTTCCGTGTCCGGCAGCGGATCGCAACCCTCAGTGTTGCCCCCGGACCGGACCGGGGACCGGCAATGTGATTGCAACACTCGGTGTTGCTCCCGCGCCTCGCTCAGCCAGTGAGCGGGAACCGGTCTGTATGTGGGATCTGAACCCTCGGGCGGGAGCGCCGCCACGCTTCCCAAGCGGTGCACTATCCAGTGCGCCACCGGGCCGGCCCTCCAACATACTTCTTTAGTTACCCCACTCTAAGTATAGTTGTTTATTTGTTGTTTTGGTCTCTTTTTGTTGGGGGGGGCACAAGCACCAATCAACTATAGACAGGCATCTTGCTGACATCTCTCTTATTATAGATTTTTGCTTTGTGGTTACTACGAGGCTTACAAAACATATGTTATAATAGGTTATTTCAGGCTGATAACAACTTTACTTTGATTGCATACAACAACTCTACAATTTTGACCCCCCATTTTATGTTTTTGATGTCAAAATTCACATCATTTTAAAATTTGAATTCCTTAACAATTTATTTTAGCTTTAGTTGTTTTTAATAGTTTTGGTTTTTTTTAAACCCTTGTACTAAATATAAAATTATTTTATATACCACCATTACAGTTCTAGAGTATTCTGAATATGACTCTGTATTACTCATACCACTGAGTCTTATGCTTTCTTATGTTTTATATTATGAATTAGTGGCGTTTTATTTCAGCTTGAAGAACTTCCTTTAGCGGTTTCTCTAAAGCAGGCCTAATGGTGGTGAACTCCCTTAGCTTTTGTTTGTCTGAGAAATTTTTTTTTCTTCCTCATTTTTTTAAACAATAATTTTTTATTATTTAATTATTAGATATTATATTTAATATTATTTAAACAATAATAAGAAATAATACAATAAATTACCTGTTACAAAGCATCTAGAAAGGATCCTAAGCCCAAGATGTGGAAGAGACGCCAACGGCAGAAATTAACCACAAATAATAATCATTCAAGAGTTCAATGTTATAACACAAGGGTCAAGGGTTTGTTTGGATCCCCATAAAGGCCAGCTGCCCCCCCCCCATATATATATATATATAGTATACCAAGTATCTTCCAAAGGCACTTCAAGTTCATTTTACCTAATTGCCACAACAACCCAAGGAGATAGCTATTAGTGATCCCACTTTACAAATGAGGAAACCAAGGCTTAGAAAATGTAAGTGACTCTTACAGTGACAAAGCAATAAAGTGTCCGAGATTTTAAAAAAATATAACAAGCTAAGGTACTTCTGTTTCCATGACAAGATCTCATTTTCCTGGATTGGAGGATTCCCAATCCTCTGTTTAGTATATTTGAGTCCTCTTTTGTTAGTGCTACAGGCGATTGAGGGCAGGTATAAACTATACGTTAGGGGAAAGTTAAATTCTTTTTATTATTATTATTTATTATTTATTATAAGCATATTATTATTACAAATTGTGATTTTTCTTTGTGTCCTTTACTGAACCTATCCTTCCCCAAACCCCCTCCCTGCCTCCCCCCCATCTCTAGTATCCAAGATTTGTCTTCCCCTACTAAAAATTCAATATATTATTTTGATCTCTCTCTCTCTCTGTCTCTCTCTGTCTCTCTCTGTCTCTCTCTGTCTCTCTCTGTCTCTCTCTGTCTCTCTCTGTCTCTCTCTGTCTCTCTCTGTCTCTCTCTGTCTCTCTCTGTCTCTCTCTGTCTCTCTCTGTCTCTCTCTGTCTCTCTCTGTCTCTCTCTGTCTCTCTCTGTCTCTCTCTGTCTCTCTCTGTCTCTCTCTGTCTCTCTCTGTCTCTCTCTGTCTCTCTCTGTCTCTCTCTGTCTCTCTCTGTCTCTCTCTGTCTCTCTCTGTCTCTCTCTGTCTCTCTCTGTCTCTCTCTGTCTCTCTCTGTCTCTCTCTGTCTCTCTCTGTCTCTCTCTGTCTCTCTCTGTCTCTCTCTGTCTCTCTCTGTCTCTCTCTGTCTCTCTCTGTCTCTCTCTGTCTCTCTCTGTCTCTCTCTCTCTCTCTCTCTCTCTCTCTGTCTTTCTTTCCACCCAGTTATAAGTGAGAACATGAGGTATTTCTCTTTCTCTGTCTGGCTTATTTCACTTAACATCATTTTCTCTAGACTCATCCATGTTGCTACAAATGGCAGAATTTTGTTCTTTTTTATGGCTGAGTAGTATTCCATTGTGTATATATACCACATTTTCCTTATCCAGTCATCCATCAATGGACACTTAGGTTGGTTCCATATTCTGGCTGTTGTAAATAGCTGTGGTGAACATGGGAATACAGGTATCCCTTCAATGTGATGATTTCCATTCCTTTGGATCATATGGTAGAAGACATACAAATGGCCTACCGGTACATGAAAAAAAGCTCAACATCACTAGCGATCTAATAAATGCAAATTGAAACCACATTGAGATACCATCTCACCACAGTTAGACAGGACATTATTAAAAAGACTGAGAACAAGAAATGCTGGCGAGTATGCAGAGAAAGAGGAACTCTTCCACACTGTTGGTAGGACTGTAAATAAGTACATCCACCATGGAAAACAGTACGGAGGCTTCCCAAACAACTACAGATAGAACTGCCATATGATCCAGGGGAAAGTTAAATTATTGATACACCAAAGACAACAATCCTTTCAACTAGTGCCAGCAGGTGATGATAGCACTTAGGACATGATTTTTGTGACAGGCAATCTATAAATAAAAACTATTTTCTGTTGATGAAGTATTTTTTCTACAGTGTTATTGGGGAGGGAGGCATCCTTGCAAGTGAGAGCCACCACACTTGCCATTAGGGATTATTTTCAATTCAGGTAATTGGCTCAATAAATGATAATCAAAACCAGTGAAGTGCCCACTGCTGGTCCCTCATAAAACCTTTGTGACATCCCTAAGTCCCACCACCTATGCAAAGGGCTCATTAATGTCCAGAGACTTTTATTTTTTATTTTTTCTTAATTTTATTTTGTCAATATACAAAGAGGTTCATTATTGTGGCCCATTACGGAAACCCCCCTCCCTCCTCCCTCTCCTCTTTCCCACCCAACAATGTCCTTTCTGTTTGCTTGTCGTATCAACTTCAAGGAGTTGTAGTTGTTAAGTCTTCTCCCCCCCCAGTTTTTTTTTTTTGTGTGTGAATTTACTTATTTATTTTTAGCTCCCACCAATAAGTGAGAACATGTGGTATTT
>NW_007726890.1:533970-534324 GCF_000696425.1 Galeopterus variegatus
TTGATCTTTTGTATTGTTTTTTGGGTTTCAATTTCGGTAAGTTCTGCTCTGATCTTGATGACTTCTTTTTGTCTGCTTACTTTAGGTTTTGATTGTTCTTGTTTTTCTAGTTCTTTAAGGTGCAGTGTTAGGTTGTTCACTTGTCATCTTTCTATTCTTCTGAGGTGAGCATTTAATGCAATAAATTTCCCCCTTAATACTGCTTTTGCAGTGTCCCACAGGTTTTGGTATGATGTATCATTATTTTCATTAGTTTCAATAAATTTTTTGATTTCCTGCTTGATTTTTTCTGAGACCCATAAGTCATTAAGTAGAATGTTGTTTAATTTCCATGTGTTTGTATAGTTTCCAGAA
>NW_007726891.1:0-394 GCF_000696425.1 Galeopterus variegatus
GGTTTATCATATATGGCTTTAATTATGTTGAGATGCTTTCCATCTATACCTAACTTATAGACGGTCTTTGTCATGAATGAATGTTGAATTTTATCAAATGCTTTTTTGGCATCTATAGAGATGATCATATGGTCCTTGTGTTTGATTTTATTAATATGTTGTATCGCATTTATTGATTTGCATATGTTGAACCAATCTTGCATCCCTGGGATGAATCCCACTTGATCGTGGTGAATAATTTTACGTATGTGTTGCTGTATTCTGTTTGCTAGTATTTTAGTGAGGATTTTTGCATCTATATTCCTCTAGGATATCGGCCTGTAGTTTCCTTTTTTGGTTCTATCTTTACCTGGTTTTGGTATCAGGATGATGTTTGCTTCATAGAATGAGTTTG
>NW_007726891.1:4925-6220 GCF_000696425.1 Galeopterus variegatus
CCCACAGGGTGTGTGGTTTCTGTGGAGCCTCCGCCTCCCCTGCTGGACATCTCCCCATTCTAAAAATCATATATGTTTATGATCTTGGAGATAGAGAAAGCAGTTTCTGAGGCTGGGAAGTCCAAAGTCCATCTGGTGGTTTTGACAGTGACTCAGGGGTCTCACATTGCAAGATGGTGGAAGCAGAGAGAGACCATAAAGTTATTATATATATTTTCTGCAACCCAGGAAGTTTATTCTTGTTAGTCTGACCAAAAGAAATGACTGGGTATGTCCACACGAAAAAAACAAAAATTTCCCCAAAATATTATGTACAAGAATATTCACAGGAGCTTTGTTCATAGTAACCAAAAACCACAAACAACCCAAATGTTCATCAGCATGAGAATTGGAAAATTAAATTGTGGTGTATTCACACAATGAATACAACAATGAAAATGGACAAGCTATAGCTGCCTGCAACATCAGGAATGGATCTCACAAACATAATGTTTAGCTAAAGAAGCCAAACCCTAGGGCTGGCCGGTTAGAAGGTGCTGATAACACCAAGGTACAGGGTTCAATCTCTGTACCAGCCAGCCACCCCACCCCCCAAAAAGAAACCAATCTCCCAAACAGTATGCATTCTTAAATTCCATTACGTGAAGTTCAATAACAAGCAAAACTAATGGATTATTATAGCAGTCAGAATAGTGGTTATCTCAAGGGAGAGTACTGACTGGGAAGGGGCATAAAAGAGCCTCCTGGGGTGCCAGACGTGTCATATATCTTAATGTGGTGGTGGTTAAATGAGAGTTTGCATGTGTAAAAATTCATCACGTTTGAGATCAGGCATCTTTAACTCACTCACGGTGGGCCATCCTTTGATCCATATTTCAGCCAACCAGCCAAACTGTTAGCAGCTTTCTTAACTTCCCAAGCTGCAACATTAAATGCAGAATTTCTGCTTAATGGGCCCACATCAAATTCAGCCTGATCCTATCTTATGTTCCACCATTATCCCACACCCTTAATATAGCTGAACATACGTTATGCCTCAGTATGAAGTTGTTTTAAAACTATAGGTCAAAACTATCATAAATATCATGTCAAAACATGTCAAATATGGTGTCTCAAATTCCTACTTGAAGTTTCCCGTACTTCACTTTTTAAAAAATCCTCAGGGGCCGGCCCGGTGGTGCACTGCTACAGTGCGCCGCTTGGGGAGCGCGGCGGCGCTCCCGCTGAGGGTTCAGATCCCACATACAGACCGGCGGCTCACTGGCTGAGTGAGGTGCGGGAGCAACACCGAGGGT
>NW_007726891.1:6702-18978 GCF_000696425.1 Galeopterus variegatus
GGTACGGGCGTGACACTGAGGGTTGCGATCCGTTGCCGGGCACGAAAAAAGACAAAAAGGAAAAAAAAAATCTTCAAATTCCCATATTTAACTTCATACTTCAAATTCCCTTAACTTTTTTAAAAATCTGAAAAAAATGTTCCACAGAGCAGTACTCACATGAGACACAGGCTGACATTCAGTCTACTCATTTTTTAAAAATTTTATTAATATATATTTTTTTACATTCTATGATGTTGTTGCAGAGCAGTTGGGATGGAGGGGGAGAGGGGATAGGGGAAGGAAATGGGATGAAAGAAAGAAGGACAAAGGAGGAAGGGCAGGATTGAGGCCTGTGGCACCCCCCACATTCCCACAGAGGAGAGTGGGGAGAGGGGGGACTTCCAGCAGTGGCTTGGTCATTGCCAGGCTGGGTACAAATGTCAGAGGGGGTGTGGCAAAAGCCCTCATCTCCCACCTCAGGAACCCAGGTCCCTTCTTACTGCAGCTTGGTGGTCATCGCTGGGCTGGCTGCAGATGTCGAGGGGGACATGGCTGAGGCCCGAGGCCCCCCACCACCCTGGCTCAGGAAAACCTGGGGCACTTTCTGTGACAGCTCAGTAGTTGTCGCTGGGATGATTGCACTTGTCAGGGGGGTGTGGCCAAGTCCCTCAGCCCCTACCCTCAGAATTGGTTGCAGGTGTCAGGGGGCATGGCTGAGGCCCCCGGCGCTCCCCCCTTTCTAGTTTGGTAGCCCAGGGGACTTCTGGTCCTTCTAGATGTTATAGGTGTTCTTTGGTGAAAATGAGACCTTTACTAATAAATATCAAACTTTGTCTCTGGTTGTGGGTACTTTGTTTTTTTGTTTTTTGTTTTTTCAGTTCTGTGTTGGATTATTTGCTGTTCCCACCACTCAAACTCTGTGCTGGAACTAATTTGTTGTTCTTTGCTTACTTCTAAAATGGGGGAACTTCCTGTGGGGACCAGTACTTGAGCTCTGTGGTTGAGCTAAATTGCTGCTTTGCTGCTAATCCCCTAGGGAAGGCTTTTTGTGTAGCTCAGGTTTTAATGGTTGACTTTATAGGTACTTCCAGTTCTAGTAAAATCTGCTACACCTGGGTTGTGTAGAAATACTGGTCTGGGCCTGAGTCTTTTCAACAGACTGCACCCCCTGCAGTTCTATATTCCTGACCATTCTCCACTGAGTGGTCCTATGCTGATTGGGGGGTAGATCAGCTGTCCTTGCTGTGCCCCAGTGTTCCCCTGGTGGGCCCATCTCCCCCACCTCCCATGCTCCAAACACTTCTCATGGGATGGGCCATGCTCTGGTCCCTTGCGATGACTCACTGGCCTCTGAGTGGCTCTTTTTTTTCAGTTGTTGTGGCTCCTTGGTCCTATGTGGGTCCACAGGAACCCTATTAGTGGTATTGCTGGCCTGGGGGCCACCAAGGCCCTCTTCTCCCCTGCCTTCTTCAAGCAACTTCATCTGAAGGGCACAGCTGTAGCTTTTGCCAGCTCCTGCTCTGTGCACTCAGCAGTTCCAGCCTGGAAATTGCCGGGATTCAAAACAGTCAGAGGGGTTTTTTCTTTCTCTCATCATGGCTTCTCCCACTTTCATGCACTCCATAGGTCTCTCCTCCTCTTCCCCTGAGGTCTAGAGGCCCCAGCTTGGCTGTTGTTGCTTTTTTATAGTTGTAAGTTGGTTGATTTGTGGGAGAGAGTGATGCTGGGGACCATCTATTCTGGCATCTTGACCAGAAATGCCTTTTTTTTTTTACATGCTGTTTACTACTCACTAAATTGATTCCACAGCCCACCAACAGGTTATACCCATTATTTGAAAAACACAGTTCTTAAACAACAGGAAGGCACTGAAGGGCAGTGTGACAGAAAACTCCCTCTGGGACAGTGTGGAAGATGGATTCAAGGTGTGAGACTAGGGACAGGGGATCAGGCAAGGAGGCCATTAGGTTTGGGAAGGGCCCTAGAGGAAAGGGTACTGAGCCAGATATTTCAGGGTGTGGGTTTTTTCTGTCCCCTTGGGCTTCTGCAGTGGCATCTCAGCTGGCCCCTGGTGCCCCACTGGTTTACCCCCACTGGTTCTGCAGGTAATGGCATTCCCCATTGGGAGTGGCTGGCTGGGAGGAAACTCACCCATTCTCTCCACCAACATGACAAGGGCATGCAGCAGAAACCTTCCCTCCATGTCTCTTTCCAACAAGCAGTGGTTGCCCATGAACATTATTAGAGACAAGGGTCTAGGGGAGAGCTGGCAAGGCAAAAAAGCAATTTGTTGTGTGCCTGTTCTTTCCAGACAAAGGTAAGTCACTTTCTATGTAATTTCTTATTCCTTACTTCAACAACTCTTTAGAACAGATAGTATCATCTCCAATGATGAAGAAAGTGAGGCTCAGAGAAAGAAAGTGACACGTACACCCAATGTCCCGCAGCTGGTGGATGATAAATCCAGGCTTAGAACCCAGGTCAGCCATCCAGTTCAGCCTGACAAAAAGTTCCCAGCTCTTGCTCAACAAGAGCTCTGTATTAGTCCATTTCTGTTGCTTATGATATCATCTGGGCCCAAAATGCTCTGTCATACAGTACACCTGTTAAGGCATTTGGCCTGCGTATGGTGAAGTTTTGCAGGCCTGTGGTCCACCGGGCTCCCTTCAGCTGTACTTCTAGGTACTTTACTGTTGGACTATGGTAAGCAATCTGTTTCTCTAATTTCTAAGCTCCCAGGGGCACCTCAGAATAGTACCCTGATACTTACAGTAAAACCACTCTAAAAAGGGAGTGTTGGTTGGCCGGCCCAGTGGCGCACTGCTACAGTGCGCCGCTTGGGAGCGCGGCAGCGCTCCCGCTGAGGGTTCGGATCCCACATACAGACCGGCCACTCACTGGCTGAGCGAGGTGCGGGAGCAACACAGGTTGCGATCCCGTTGCCGGTCCCAGTCCGATACGGGCGTGACACTGAGGGTTGCGATCCGTTGCCGGTCACAAAAAAAAGACAAAAAGGAAAAAAATAAAAATAAAAAAAATAATAATAATAATAAAAATAAAAAAAATAAAAAGGGAGTGTTGGGCAATGATCTCTCTGTGCCTGGGTCCTACCAAGGGTCATCATTGGGTCTAGGCTTGAGTCATCAAGTCCTGGCATCATCTGAGCCAATAACTATGCCAAATGGGATATCTTCAATGAATGCCTTTCCCTTATCAGCACTTGCTATGGTTTGAATGTGTCCCCCAAATTTCATGTGTTGGAAACTTAATCCCCAGTGCAACAGTGTTGAAAGGTGAGACCTTTAAGGGTGATTAGGTCCTCACCTAAAGGATTAATGCAGTCATTGTGGGAGTAGTTCATTATTGCAGGAGTGGGTTCCTGATAAAAGAATAAGGGGGCCCCCTTCCTATCCCCCTCACCTTTAGCCACGGGATGACTCAGTAAGAAGGCCCTTGACAGATGACAGTGCCTTGATATTGGACTTCTCAGCCTCCCAAACAGTGAGAAATAATTTTCTTCATAAATTGTTTAGCCCAGTCTGTGGTATTTTGTTATAGTGACACAAAATGGCTAAGACAGCATCGCATGGCTCACAGTGCATGAAGTCCTTCTGCACACCTCACCTCATCTCATCTCATCTTTTCACAGATCTGAGAGAAGAATATCACCAGTCTCTGGGAAGGCCTACTGAGGTTTTTAATAAGCCAACTTGAATACAATGGAACCATAATTACATTCCTCCTCCATCCTGTTTTCCCCCATTGCAAACACTGACGTTCGTTCTCCCTCCTGAAACAAGGGGAAAAGGTCTAAGGCCCACCTGGATTCTGGACCCCATCCCTCTGACTTCTCCAGTAAAGATCCCATTAATCATTTATTCCGTCTCTCCTCATATAGCGTCTGTCTCTCTCTGTCCCTGTCTCTCTATCCGTCCTGGATCTTCCTAGTTACCTAAGATTCACTTTTATTTGGTTGGGGGCTTTGGGGGTTTTTTTTGTTTTGTTTTTGGAGGCTGTTGGGTACAGGGTTCCAAACCCTTGACCTTTGTGTTGTCAGCACCATGCTGTAATCAAGTGAGCGAACCAAGATTCGTTTTTCTAATAATTTTTTTTTTAAGAGACGTGAACTAGGAGGAGAGAGGTGGGTAGGAGGGAAGAAGAGGGGAGGAGGAAGGAAAGAGGAAGGAAGGGGAGAAAGGGACAGGAGAGAGAGAACTGGCTCTTTCTCACAAGAAACAAACCCGCTTCCATATCTTCTCACTGACACCCCTGCCAGCGATTGCCTTGATCTCTCTGCTTCACAGCCAAGCATTTGGGGGAAAGGTCTATATTTGTTTCTATTTCCTCACCTCCCATTTATTTCTCAGCTTGGTGCAATCTGGCTTCTGTCCCCTCCTCTAGCTAACACTGATCTAAGTTCACCAGGGAGCGTCTACATGCAAAATCCAGTAGATTAAAAAATATATAGGGCCAGCCCGGTGGTGCACTCGGTTGAGTGCGGTGCTTGGGGGGCGCTCCCGCGAGGGTTCAGATCCCATACAGAGACCGGTCTGCTCACTGGCTGAGTGTGGTGCGGGACCAGGGAGCGTCTACATGCAAAATCCAGTAGATTAAAAAATATATAGGGCCAGCCCGGTGGCGCACTCGGTTGAGTGCGGTGCTTGGGGGGCGCTCCCGCGAGGGTTCAGATCCCATACAGAGACCGGTCCGCTCACTGGCTGAGTGTGGTGCGGGCGCGACACTGAGGGTTGCGATCCCGTTACCAGTCACGAAAAAAGACAAAAAGGAAAAAAAATATATATATAGATGGTTTCTGCTGAGCATGTATGTGGTCTCATGACTTTACCCACACCCCACCTTCCTGAGATTTTCTTTCCCCTGGCTTCTGTGGCTCTACCTTCTGACCTACTGCTGGGATAACATTTTTTTTTGTGGGGGGGAGCTGGCTGGTGCAGGGATTAAACCCTGGACCTTGGTGTTATCAGCACCACACTGTAACCATTGAGCAACCAGCCAGCCACTCCCTCAACCCTTAAACACCAGGGCCACTTCCTAAGCCTCCTTCATTCCCTACTCTATTTACTCCCCCAGGGAAATGACATTCAAATCTATGATTTCAGCCACCAACATCAGTTCCCTGCTGGTGACTACCCAAACCATGGCACAACAATAAGTGTTTATTAACAGATACTATGTGCCCGTGTTATGCCAACCTCACAACAACTCTCTGCATATTTATTATGCATATTTTTTCTATGTGAAAACTGAGACACTGCCAACTTTAGGGACCAGCCCAAGGTTACATAGTTATGAAGAGGCTGCTCTCAAAGTCCAGTCTCATTACCTCTCCAGTTTTGCAAGATGACAAACAAGGGCTGCTGGCTCTCTCCCCCTAGTCTGACCCTGGAGAAACCATGAACATGACAGGGAGGTTGATGAATCTGAGAATATAATGAAAAAACTGTGAGAAGCCCCAGGGGGGCCAAAAGATGGCTGGATACCAATGTAGGATGGAGAACAACAGCCCAGGAAATAAGTCGGCAGCCAGATGCCAACCAGGTGACAGAGTTTGTAAGGAATTTTAGAGACACTCTCTCTCTCCCCTATGTTTCCAATGGCTGGGGGATGGGGGTGGGGAGGAACTGCATGCCAGTCAGCACTTTGGGGCAAAATAGCCACAGCTGGGGACTGACTGGGCTGGGGAGCAGGGAACAGAAGGTACACTTAGATTGCCTGGCCCTGGGCACTCATCCCCATCCTCACATCCAAGGGGACAAAGAGGGGATTTCAGCTGAAAAAGACAGCTCTCAGAGCAGTGCCCAAGGTAAGGTGCAACAAGGTTCCCCAAGGACAGGGAAATAAGCAAACTACAAGGCCAGAGCATCCGCCTGAGGTGTACATCTCTCTGCACATATTCATGTGCAGAAATTTTGCAGAACACAAGCCATGGTCTGGCGTTTCACCACTCCACCTGGACACATATTACCAGCCAAGACAGATGAGACTCCCAGGGGAAGGCTCATGTATATGAGCTCATAAGATAAAATGACATCTGAGGGGAGCAACACCATAAAAAAAAAGTCAAAAGGGTAGACAATGAACATTAAATAAAGCACAACAGATGGACCATGACCTTTCAAAGTAATTCCAACAAATATCTTCAGAGAAGTAATTGAGGATTATAGTTTATAAAATGATTCTAGAGTAGGGGCTTATCAATTATCTCAGTTGGTTAGAGTGCAGTGTTATAACACCAAGTTTAAGGGTTCAGATCCCCATATCAGCCAGCCACCAAAAAAAGCTTCAAGAGTAAGCACACTGAAAAACAATCAGCAACACTGAGTCGAAAAATATGTGTAAAAATATATATGAAAAGTATAACAGGTTTTAAAAAAGGAACTTAATAGACTGAATAGCAGAATGAATAAATATGAAGAATGAATTAGATGGAGATTCAGGTCAAGACAATCACCCAGAGAACATTGGGAAGAGATTAAAGAGATATAAAATATAAAAGAGAAGTTAAGAGATATGGAGGACAGAAATAGAACTGTCAGCATTTAAGGCCGGCCCGTGGCTCACTTGGGAGAGTGCGGTGCTGATAACACCAAGGCCACAGGTTCAGATCCTATATAGGGATGGCCGGTTTGCTCACTGGCTGAGCATGGTGCTGATAACACCAAGCCAAGGGTTGAGATCCCCTTACTGGTCATCTTTTAAAAAAAAAACTGTCAGCATTTAGACAATAAATATCCTGGAAGGGGAAAAAAATAAACATAGGTAAGAAAATATTTAGAATAATTAAATTTTTTTCCCATGATTAGAAAAAAATGGGAGACTTTAAAAGATCTCACAGAGTGATAAATACATAGGTAAGAATAAACACACTCTTAGTCACATTATACTGATATTTCAAAATATAATTATATTCCAAAATAGATGAATGTAAACACATCCAGAGAGAAAGAGCAGATCACCTCTTAAAATCAGACAACGTTCAGATCCCCATACAGGCCAAAATTAAAAAAAAAAAAAATCAAATGGAATTTTGAAAAAATTTTATTCAAGTAAATACATATACACAGAGAGACAGAAAGCCAATTATAAAGCACAGCTTGATTTTCTCAGTATGAAAACATTTGTGTAACTAACCCCCATATCAAGAAAGAATATCACCACCACCCAACAAGTCCCCTTCTGGCCCCTTCCCAGTTCCATTTCCTCCCTAAAGGTAACCTTATCCTGACTTCTAATTCCATGAATTTTTTGGTTTTGAATTTTATATAAATAGAAGCACACCATATATATATATACTCTTTTGTATCTGGTTTCTTTTGCTTAACATTATGTTTGTGAGATTCATCCATGTAGCAATAGTTCATTTAGTCTCACTGATATACTGCAGGGTTTCTCAACCTCAGCACTATTAACATTTTGGGCCAGATAATTCTATGTTGTAGGGGAACTGCCCTGTGCATCCCCGCAGGATACTTGGCAACAGCCCCAGCCTCTGCCAACTAGATGCCAATAGCAGTCACCTCCCCCTTACAATTTGTGATGACCAAAAAGTATCTCCAGACATTGCCAAATGTCTCCGGGGATGGGGGGGCAAAATCATCTGCAGTTAGAACCACTGTTGTATAGTATTCCATTGTATGAATATATTGAAGTTTATTTATCTGTTTTACTGTTGATAAACATTTAGGTTGTTTCCAGTTTGGGACTATTGTGAATAATACTTTTCTTTAAAAAAAGGCTGTACAAATTTTATCATTTAACATGCTGGGAGAAGGCAAAGCACACAGGGAATCACAAGAGAGTAATGTCCCAGATTCCAGTGGAGGTCCAAAGCTTACATACCAGTGTTCATGAGAGAGAAAAGGAGGAGGGAGGTCAGGAGCAACACTGTTTTGAAGAGAAAAATGATATTTCCAAAAGTTTTAAAGGAAAAGAACATCAAACCCCAAATTTTAATCTGTATAAAAAGCCTCAGTTTTGTCTATCAAAGATCCTCTATAAAAATACTTTTGTAGATAGTATTCCAGCAAAAAAGAGAAATAAATTTGTAGGAATACTGCAAGCCATATGGGAAACAAAGGTGAGTAAACAACACAGCAAAGCATACTGTTATGTAAAATAATCAGGACAAAAAACTGTCACTTCTGGGTAGGATGTCAAAGGTTAGAACAAACCAATATCTAATAAGACCTAGATAAATTACAAAAATTGCATTTTAAAAAGGTGTCAAAGGGCTGTGAAGCAGTGAAGAGTGGATGGACTAAAAATCCCAGGGAGGACAGAGTTCAGAGCACTGTCAGACTGGCAGCTCATATTTTCCCCTGGGGGCTTTTGCCAAATGTGATCATTGGCTGATCATTGGGACTTGACCCAGGCAGATGGCCGCTGGTAGGGGAAAGAGAAATTAAAAGCTTTCTGCTATTTCATAGGGCTGGAATGACAAAGTCAGGAACTTGAGGAGCTTCAAACACATTTGATTTTCCTTACTAGACATCCATTGAAACCTAAAGCTAGGAGTGCAGGAGGGTAGGGAGCTAAGCTAAAAACTTTTGAGAGTCAAAATCTGATGCACTCAAGGTCCACGTTTTATCCAGCTACCAAAAAAAAAAAAAAAAAAAAAAAAAAAAAAAAAAAAAATTGACGCAGATACAATGGAGTTAAAATAGAAATCAATAACAGAAAAAAATGTGGGAATTCCTCAAATATTTGGAAATTAAACATATTTTTATATAACATGGGTCAAAGAAGAAATCACAAGAGAAATGAGAAAAAAACATTTTGAACTGAAAACAAAAATATAAACATTGCTGCTAAAGCAATGCTTAGAGGGAAATATACACTTTTAAATACCTACATCAGAAAAGAAGACCTCAAACAATACCCTAAACTTCCACCTTAATAAATTTTAAAGATACAGGCATCCCAATGGAAAACGGTAAACAAGACCTCTTTGGAAAAGTGGATACCGAAATGTCTAATAAAAATATGAAATGGTACTCAGCTTTGCTAGTCCTCAGGAAAATGCAAACAAAAAACACATGATACACACCCACCAGAACATGTAGACAAATATCACGTGATCTCACTTATACGTGGAACATAAAGAAGTTGAACTCATAAAAGCACAGAGTAAGAATGGTGTCTGCCAGGGGCTGGGGGAAATGGGGAGAGGTTGGTCAAAAGATACAAACTTTTGATTATTAGATGAAAAGTTCTGGTAGTGGCTACCAGAGGCAGAGAAAGGGAGAGAAGGAGGAGGAGCCAGGGAAATGCTGGTAGCTGTACAAAGTTCCAAAGGTACAGTTTGACAGGAAGAATGAGTTCTGGTACTCTAGGGTGACAATAGCTAATAATATTGTATTGTACATTTCACAATAGCCAAAAAAGAGGATCATGAATGCTATAACCACAAATATTTTATTTTTCATTTGGCATCTGGCTGGTACAGGGAACCGAATCCTTGACCTTGGTGTTACAAGGCTGTATAAATACAAATAGTCAAATAGTCTTATGGGTTCGCAAACTAGTGCATTATCTTTGGGTGAAGATAAGACAGTTGTGGTCAGATTTTCACAGCAGAGGAAAAGCCTTGAGGATGTGAAGTGCATGAGATGTTTGCCTCTAATTTGTTCATCAGTGACTATTTGCTTTTAAATCTCTTCGGATCTTTATTAAACTTTAATAAAGCTTCAAAACGATTAACAGTCTTTCAGCAGCTCACCAAAGTTCAAGTCCTTTAAGTTGGGTACAACATCTTCACTATCTGGCCTTTGCTTCTGTCTCCAGATTCACTGCTCTCCCACACACAAACTTTGACCCTGAAACATCGACGTGGTGGTACCACGCTCTATCTACTCTGTTCTGGAAGGTCCAGGGCTGGTCAGTTAAAAGAAGATTAGATTTGGGGCCGGCCCGGTGGCACACTGGATAGTGCGCCGCTTGGGAAGCGCAGCGGCGCTCCCGCCCGAGGGTTCGGATCCCACATACAGACCGGTTCCCGCTCACTGGCTGAGCGAGGTGCGGGAGCAACACCGAGGGTTGCGATCCCGTTGCCGGTCCCGGTCCGGTACGAGGGCAACACTGAGGGTTGTGATCCGTTGCCGGACACGGAAAAAGACAAAAAGACAAAAAAAAAAAAAAAAAAGAAGATTAGATTGTCTACATAATCATAGTGGATTGTCATTAAAAAAAAAAAACTTAGGGTAAATATTTATTAAGTTTCATGAATAATACGAAGAACTCCTGTATACCCTTTACCCAGATTCAACCAATTATTTATATTTAGTCCCATTTGCTTCGTCTTTATAATTCTCTATATTTTTATATCATTTTTCTCAACTCTGAAAATGTTGGAAACATCATGCCCCTTTACTCCTAAATACTTCAGAGTGTATTTCCTAAGAACAAGGACATCATCAAAATCAGGACATTTCACACTGATATGATGCTATTTGTCTATATTGTCCATATTCAAATTGTATCAATTATCCTAAAAATGTCTTTGTTGTCCTAAAAATGTCCTTTTAAAATGTCCAGGATTACACATTACGTCTAGTTGCTATGTTTCTCAGTCTCCTTTAATCAGCCTTTCATTGTCCTTCTCAACATTGACATTTTTGAATTGTGCAGTCCAATTATTTTGTAGAATGTCCCTCAACTTATGTTTATCTCGTGTTGTCCTCACGATTAGATTGAAGTTTTGCCTTTTGGGCAGAAATATCAGTGAAGCAGCACGGTGTGCTTCTCGGTGCATCTCAGAGGTACACTATGTCAGATTGAGCCAGTACTGGAATGTCAATTTTGATCATTTGGTTAAGGTGGTATCTGCTAGATTTCTTTCTCCACTCTTTAAGTTAGTATTTTAACTCTTTGTTTTTACCTGAAACCACATAAATGTGTATTCATTCACCAATCTCTTAATTCAGGGTCAAAGCTTTTTCTTTGAGTATGGATCTGTTAACCAGATCTCTAAGCCATTTCCAATGTATTTTCTATACTGCATTGTTTAAGGTTTTCAATTTTTTTTTTTTTGTCAGCTGGCCGGTAAAAGGGAATGAACCCTGGACCTTGGTGTTATCAAGACTACACTGTAACCAACTGAGCTAACCAAGCAGCCTAATTACTTTTTTCTTTTTTTTTTTCTCTTCTTTTCTTGGCAGCTGGCTGGTGCAGGGATCCAAACCACTGACTTGGTGTTATCGACACCGTGCTCTAAACAACTGAGCTAACTGAACAGTCCCATTTTTTTTTCCCAATTTCAATTTCTTTAAAGAAGAGCAAGAACTTAAAGCCATCTTCAAAGCAATCTGAGTGCTGAATTATTGTAGAATTTTTATTTTCTCAGTCTTCTACAAGCATCTCGCAAAAGCATCTTGCTTTATCAATTTTTTTCCAAAGTTTAACTATTTTCATAGTAACAACTCTCTTTTCACATTCACATTCATTGGTAGATATAATTTTTAACTAATTTATATAATTACTATAACAAATGCAACTAGCATAATCAGGTTTGGGGACAAATGCAACTGACTGATACTAGTAAGCACACAATTCAATTGATGGGAACAAAAGTTGTGGGTACTCCTACCAGCCATGTGTACCTAGGTTGCTGTGGGCCAGAGAGAATGGAGTGTTTGTGGGGGGGGTTAATCTAGCAAGGCAATTAAGTAGAGGTCAGTTAACAGAGCTTTTGCTGTAAATTAATCTTCCCAGAATTGAGGGACGTGAGTTTTCAGATTGAAAAACCCCACCAAGCAATCAGCAAAATAAATTTAAGACCCATCCCAAAGATTGATTATTGTAAAGTATCTCTTTACTGGGATAAAGAGCAAATTTTAAAAGAATCCAGAAAGAAAAAGAAAAAATTCACGTACAAAGTGGAGGGAGTCATAATTGCATCAGATTTTAACAAACTACAAAATTCTTATAAAAAATTATTTTCGGGCCGGCCCGGTGGCGCACTGCTACAGTGCGCCGCTTGGGAGCGCGGTGGCGCTCCCGCCGAGGGTTCGGATCCCACATATAGACCGGTTCCCGCTCACTGGCTGAGCGAGGTGTGGGGGCAGCGCCAAGGGTTGCGATCCCGTTGCCGGTCCCGGGCCGGTACGGGCGCGACACTGAGGGTTGCGATCCGTTGCCGGACACGAAAAAAGACAAAAAGGAAAAAAAAAAATTATTTTCAATCAAGACCTTTGTACAAAACCAATCAATCAAGTGTGAAGGAAGCCCAGCTATATACTCAGTTATACAAGGTTTCCCAAGCAATCTTTCTTATGA
>NW_007726891.1:19934-21619 GCF_000696425.1 Galeopterus variegatus
AAGATCCCCTTACCGGTCATCTTTTAAAAAAAATAATAAAATAAATAAATAAATAATAAAAACAAAAAAACCCAAAAAACCAAACTAAAACTGCTATAAAAATAAAGATAATGGGCTGGCCATTCAACTCACTTGGTAGAGTGTGATAACTGATAATACCAAGGTCAAGGATTCAGATCCCAGTACCAGCCGGTTTCCAAAAATAAATAAATATTGATATTCAACTCTGTACACAACAAATTTGTATGATCAATTATGTTTCAATAAAAAAGACCAGCAGAAAAGAATACTAAGTAAACTGTGACTTTTGAGACAATTTATAAAACCAGACTAAGAATAAGGACTATAACTTAAGAAAAGATTCTCAGATGGATGAGTGAGGGATCAGATGGAACTGTGGGGCATACTACTGAGAAGGAGTCCGTGGATACTCAAGAGAAAAGGAAAACAGACCAGACTAGAATGGAGGCAGTTCATCGACCTGTGTCTTACAAAGTATTTGCCCAGTTAGCTGGTGAAGTGGAAACCGATTTTTATTGTGTGTAATTATACTAACTACATGTTACAATATATCTC
The DNA here is from genome assembly GCF_000696425.1 of Galeopterus variegatus. NCBI lineage: Eukaryota > Metazoa > Chordata > Mammalia > Dermoptera > Cynocephalidae > Galeopterus > Galeopterus variegatus. Next base: position 20,511 of record NW_007726891.1, read on the forward strand.
ATTCCATCGTGTAAATGCAGTTGTTTATATATTGTTTTCATAAAATCCCAGAGAGGAATCTATAAAATTCTACGTGCTTACCCTTTCCACAATTCATTTCTAAAGAAACTGACTCTGAGGAGTTCTTTTGAAAATAAAAAGATGTTTTTGGTTTTGAAAAAATATATATAATGATGGGATAAAGAATATCTATAATATTTTGTCAAGTTAAAAAAGTATGTTTTAAAATATTATGTAGAGTTTGATAAATTGTTTAAAAATTGCATGTCAAAAAGAATACACAAATTAATGATATTTTATTGGTGGTTTTCTCTAGGTAATGGAATATAGTATATTGTACTCTGTGTGTGTGTGTGTTTTTTTTTTTTTCCAGCTGGTGGGTATGGGTATCCGAACCCTTGACCTCAGTGTTACAAAACCACACTCTAACCAACTGAGCTAACTGGCTCATTATGTATTTCTATATATTACTTTTATTTAAATATTTATATTAAAGATATTAATATAAGCAACTAGTGCAATATACATATGTATTGAAACAATACATTATACCCACAAAATATAAATAAAATTGAAAAAAGATAGATATATAGTTAAGAATGTAAGCTTAATGAAAGCTGAGACCTTATCCTATTCATTTTTATTTCCCAGTATTTAGAAAGTCAGTGTTTGACACATTGAAATTTTTTTTCTTTTAATGATAACATTTGAGCCTAAATTGTTCAATAAAAGGTGACAGAACTTTTCTTTTTTTATGATCTCTAACTTGAGAAGACTACCTGGTGGCATACAGAATACTAGCTAGTAAGAAGCAGCCTGCCATTCTTCCATGCACATCTACACAGGAATGTGTTACTCTCATAGATTGTCCCCACATCAATTTCTCCTGGCAACTCAGCCCTGGATATTGACAACTGGGTCAATCTGTATTCATGCTATACCTGTTAGAATAATTCAATGGACTTGAAGCAGTGTCAGTTATCAAGATTGTTGTGAATGTCCTGGTGCAAATATCTTGTTCTAAACACATGAGTTTAGCCTATTTTAACAAACAAGAAAACTTTCTAAGTTTTCTGTCCTCCCAATCTATATAGTTTGGTTCTACAAGT